>NW_010188484.1:0-4365 GCF_000695765.1 Mesitornis unicolor
AGCCATGTTGACTGCCCCTAATGACCCTGTTCCCTGGGAAGGGTGCTGCGACTGCAGCCTCCCTTCCTCCTGGAGAGGAGTCCCAAGGGAAGGGGAAGAGGTCAGCTGCTGGAAGCTGAATGGAATAGCATGTTGGTAAATAACCCCATGGAGCCAGTTGCTTGCTGGCCCCTTGCAGGTGGATGGGATATGGCCCAGAGGGAGTGAATTTAAATTAAAGGCTGTGGTTTTGCTCCTTGTGGAGCCAAAAGGTTACTTTGTCATGCACTTGGGGTCCAGTTTCCTTCTCTAAAGCAGCAGGAGTAACAGTCTGATACCTAGAATGCTTTCCTGTTTCCTAAAATACCCTGCTAGCAGGAGCCCTATCTTCCCAGCTGTCTGGCTTCACACACGTATTGTGTTGAGGAGATGAGGCACAGTGGGAACCTGACTGGCGTTCAAAGCTGCACCAGATATGAGAGCAGCCCTTTCTGCTTTCCCCAGGGATTCAGAGGAGGGGAAGTACCTCATGCTTGTCCTGGACTTCCCACCACAGACATACCTTCTCAGGCTGTGTGTGGGCTGGTCATCACTAGATTACCCCTAAGCCCAGCCCCTCTTGCTGCAGGGGAGCAAATGCCAGTGTTGAACTGTTTTTATCTTGCCTGCAGCTCTCCTCAGGTTGGGTTCCTGCGCTTCCTTGACTTGCTGGCAACCTTTGACTGGAAAAACAACCCTCTGATAGTCAACCTCAACACTGGTCTCACAGGTGAGCAGGCAGCCTGAGGGAGAGCTGTGACATGAGGGTCTTGAGCCCTCCTTGGTCAACACCTGGATCCAGGGGTCTTGGATATATGGAGGTGTCAGAGCTTCTGCCAGGTGCAAGATGATTTTCCACTCCCTTTCGCCTCACCTGCCCTGCTTAACTTGGCCTCAGGCGTGGGGTTTTTAACCCCCTGCCTGCCTTTTGAGAGGTGATGCTCTGCTGCTTCTGGTCTTGCTGAAATCTATGATGAGCCTGGGTGGTGCTTGTTGTGGTGGTGTCTTTGAAGCCCCCTGCTCCTCTGTAGCCAACATTTTTGCTTGAGGGCTCTGGGAACCCGCCCTGGCTCTTGGCGGCCAAACCTCCCATTGTGCTGGGAGAGCAGTTGGGTTCTTGAACGGGAAGCTTCAAAGCCTCCTCCTGCATGTCTGCTTTGAGAGCCTCACTGAGCCACTCAGATCACGGGGATGATTTGTAGTCCTTGATTTCAAAACCTACAAGAGAAAAGGACTGCAGTCTTCTAGGTTTTATTACTTCCTAAGCCTTGAGAATTTGCTGGAAGAGGTCCCTGGTTTTCAAAGGAGCATGTTGGTGCACCCAAGCAAACCTGTGGTCCTCCCCTCTTCCCGGTATTTAGTCTGTTGACCGTCTTTCAGATTTGTGCCATCTTTCCCCAGGAGCCAGAAGAGACCATGGGATGTCTTGGATGGGATTGTCTTGGCTTTGCATGGTTGAGGGGTAGGGGAGTTAGCTACACCCAGCTTTTAAAGCTGATTTATAAAGTAAGGTGAAACTGCTTGGGAGATAATTGAGTTTTGGAAACTGATTTTTTTTTTTTATGCTCCAGCTTTTTTAAACGAACTAAAATGTGAACTGGTTTTGGCCAAAGAGCTATTATTCCCCTCTTTGAGGGGTATGGGAAGGGGAAAGGTAAAAAACTCTTTGGGTACAAACTGTTTTGTTAGCATATAGCATGAGTTTCCAGCCTGTGTCATGTCCAGGCCTGCCTGGATGGGTTTAGAGCAAAAGTCTATCTACCTCTGCACTCTGTCACCAAAACTTCCTGCAGGCAAATGCCAAAGAAAGTGTGAAGGGAGAGCAAGCCCGAGGCGATAGAGCTCTGTTCACGTGGGGTTTGTGGGATCAGAGGGTGGGAGAGGATAAAGCCGGTTGTACTGCCTTTTTTTGGACTGTGATGCATAGGCAAGGAGGCCAGAGGGCTGTGGTTGGGGCAGACCATCTCACCCCTTTGCCTCCCCTCTCCAGATGCTGACTGCATAGAGATCAAGAACAAATTTGTGGCTGCTCGCTCTCCCCCCCCCGCCATGTTCATCGCCACCCCCAAAGACCAGTGGAGCTCCATGTGGACCAAAGAGAGACCCTCAGCGCAGGTGAGCTGGGCTCTGTCCTTGCCCCATGGTGGCTGCTGGCTTAGAACAGTTCCCTGCCCCCAGTGCTGGAGCCAGCTCCAGCGGCCCTGTGGGTGAGTGGGATCCTTGCTACATCCAGAATTGCCAAGTCTCACTCTCCAGCTTGCTTTCTTCCCCAGATCCTGCAGCGCCTTCTTGTGCTGGCCTCAGAGTCTCTACATGTCCTGGAGGAGCAGCTTATGGACCCGCTCAGCAGCCAGGATGTGAAGGTAATCCCTGTGGTGCCAGCACAAGGGTTTTTGGGCTCTGCTAAAGCATACTAGTATTTGGTGTGGCCACACATGTTGCTCTGGGATGAAGAGCAGCAAGGAGGACAGCATGAAGACCTATTCCCCACTGTGCTACCCTTCTTCCTGGGAACACGGCTATGCGTAGCAACTTGGAGTGAAATACCATTGATTTGGAGAAGTTTATTTTGTATTTGGAGAAGTTTATTTTGTATTCTGTGGTTTTCTTGGGATATGAGCAAACCCGTGATGTTCCTGTGCTGAATTGGTCGCATGTCTGTGGCTGGAGCATGTGGCTTCTCTGGGAGACTCTGTCTTGGTGTAGCTTTGCAAATCTGACTTGTGTGCTCGAGTCTCACCAAACCTATGGTGGTGGAGGTTTTGGTGGAACACTAAAAGGCACTTCAGGAATATGTTATATGGGTTTGAGTGGAGGAGCAAGACCATATCTATAATTTAACTCTCTTCATTTTCTCAGTAACTTTATTTTTTAAGTTTAAACATCTGTTACTGAAATGGACCTGGGAGATGTAGGCAAATTTATTTGCCCTTTAAAGAGAGATGCATGAGTAGAGCTTGTTGGTGTACCAAGTAGTGACCTAGGCAATTGAAGCTGAGAGGGCTCATGAAGCCAAGCAGTGGTTAGATATGATAGATTCATATCGGGGAGGGGGGGGAACCAACCCACATATAGTGGGTTTTTTGTCTGCGTAGACAATATAAAAGGATTTACTGACATTGATTTCAGTTACGTTGCATTTTGCACTGAAAGTATTCCAGGGTGACATCTACTTGAAGCAGTAGCAGTGTGCATTAAGAGGCTGTGAAGATGTGAGATGGTGTACGCATGAGCCGTGTCTGGTGTGCTGCAGTTGCAGTGTGGACCCAAGAACAAAATTCAAGAGATGCAGTGTGAGCTGGGGGTGGTTACCTCCCAAAATGAGCTGTTGCCTTATAGCATCCTCCTAGCCCTTTGACTCAGCCTCCTTGGTCCTCCTTTACTCTCCCCTCCTTTCGGCCATTGCAGTAGGATCTCTTCCCATCCCCACGGTGTCCTTCCAGTCTGTACCAGTGTCCTCCCAGGCCTGTGATATTCCTTAGGGATAAACACAGGACA
Organism: Mesitornis unicolor; assembly: GCF_000695765.1. Classification (NCBI taxonomy): domain Eukaryota; kingdom Metazoa; phylum Chordata; class Aves; order Mesitornithiformes; family Mesitornithidae; genus Mesitornis; species Mesitornis unicolor. The sequence continues at coordinate 3,517 of NW_010188484.1, forward strand.
CTGTTTCCAGGACTGCTAATCTATTTGTAAGCAAAACTTGGGGTGGAGAGGAGAGAAAAGCCTTTCCAGTGCAACTTGGAGTTGCCTCCTCTTCCCATGTATTTAAGAGGATGCTCCAATTTTTTTTTTACTGTCTTTGCATCTGAGTCACTTTGGGATGTGCTTGTTCTCATGCAGATGCAGATGTGGGTTTGTGAGCTCCATTTCTTTGCTCCCGGGGGAGTTACAATAAGCCATGGACTTGGTCAGCTGGGTGGGAAAAGGGATCTGCTTGGACCAGGGCTGGGACTTAGTGGTGGTCACTGATGTTCTTCATGTGTGTTCTCCTCAGTCTGGCTATAAGCCAGCTCTGAGCAGTGGGTTTTCTGCCACATCAAGTTGGGTGGTGGCACATGCCTCTGTTCATGTCTCTGCATTGTTTATTCCATGAAAACATACACATTTTTTCCATTTTAATACAGCTGCATCCACAGTGCCAGATCCTGCCTGTCCAAATATTTGTGTCTGGGATTGCTCCCCTCCATTAACAGGGCTTGCTCTTAGCATCTGTCTGCTTGATGGAAGATGCTGTTGGACTCCAGTTGAGCAGACAGCTGTCCTGTTGTTACACAGCTCTTTGTGTCCCCTGGGTGTTACTCAGCTCCTGGTAGTTTCTTGACTCCTCTTTTCATTCTAAGAGACTGCCACATGTGGTTACCTGTCTCTGCTCACTGTCCCTTTTTCAACTCTCCACCCCTGTGGTGCACTCAGGTGAGCTGCCTGGGGTCTCTAGTTAGGGTTAGAGAGGACCATGGCCCCATGGAAAGCTTTTCTCCAGGGACTGTCCCCAAGTCCTGGAGGCAGCAGTTA
>NW_010188484.1:4376-22006 GCF_000695765.1 Mesitornis unicolor
AATAAGGTAAGAGAGTGTAGTCCTGGATACATGTCTGACGTGGGTAGGGAGCATCTCCCTTCTCTAAAGGCTGAGCTTGCTGCACCGTTGTGCTGTGACAGTTGAGTGTGTCCTTCCTGGTGCACTTTCGTGGTCTGGAGAACATTTAGCCTATCCACCAGTCGATAGCCATGGGGGAACAACCTTGCTCTTGACAGAGTCCTTGTGCCAGCACTTACATGAAGTATAGAGGAGTGAAGGTCGCATCCCTCTGATATAAGCAGAGCCCATGCTGGATCAGGGATGTGTCTCAGTATTGGCTGGAGCTCCCTGTGGCTCCACCATGGCTATGTTTTTCCTGTGAATGTTTTGGCAAACTTCTGACAATAATCTCACAAAAATTTTGGCTTTGGTGTACTGCTTTCTGAGAAGGAGGGATTAAACTGCAAGCAAAGACCTGGGAAAGCTCTCTCACCTCTTCTGCTTGCCTGTGTCCTACATTGAGTAACACTGGTCTTTTCTCCCTGCAGATGGTCTTCCGCCCTCCTTTGGACTTCTACGATGTCCTAATCCACCTGAATCCAAAACAGATTCCTCGGCATCTGGAGAGTGTGGACCCGCCACCAAAGTCATATTACCGGGGCGTGGTGAAGAACAGCAGTGCAGTGAAGATCCTGTTTCCTGTGGTGGATTATGACCCTGCACAGTGCTACCTCCAGGAGTTGAGAGTAAGCATGGCCCTTTGGGGAGGCACAGGAGGCTACCTGCCTAAGGGGGAGCTGCCTACTGGCATTCAGGCCAGTAGTTACCTGCCACTGCTGGACCTAGCTGGTGACATCTGTATGTATTTTGCACGTGATCATCACTCTCTGTGTGCATCTGAAATCACTTCTTTGGCAGAAGACCTGGTGAAAATGTCACCTGTTCCATGGAAACTGGAGTGCTGTTGATGTGAGAATGACCTCCAATACAAAGCACCTGGAGCTTCTGCTGAAGAATATGATATTTCAGTGCAGAAGTATCTTTAAGCCATTTGTCTCTAGTCCATTAATTGACTTTTTGTGGCATCTTGCACCAACTGGGTTGCATGATGGACAATAGCTACCTGTATTTTCTGGGTATGGTACCAGTAGGGCTCCTGCTGTTAGGCCAATGGTTGCATGAGCCATAGAGACTGAATATTGGTCACAGGATCTTTTCTTGGGGGCTAGTTACATACATGATGGCAGAGGAAGCTGGTAATGTGGGTGTATTGGGAACATCCATATCCAAAGTTATCAACCCAGTGCTTTTGCACTGTGTAGCCAGGCCAAAGTCTCAGCAAGCTGGGACAATACCTGGTACTGCCAGGCTTGGCAGTCATGGCAGCTGCAAGGAGGGACAGCAGAAAGGGCCAGATCTTCCTCCAGGTCCACAGAAGGAATTGCAGAGGTGCTTGAATAAAAACTCCAGTTCAGACTGGAAGATACTGGGCCCTTTAAGTTCAGGCTCCCCTTTCACCTTAACCCAGGTAGCTTAGGAGGTGGCCAAAGAAAGCTTGGGATAGTTTCATTGAAGGTTTCCTCAACCCTCCCACACTGCCTGCCATCTGCATTTTGTGCTGATACCTGCCCAGTCTATGGGAATCTGCTGTGGCTTCAGTACAGCTGCTAGGTCTTGCAAGATGGGAGCTCCATACTGTCACGCAATGCAGGCTGGGACAGTCTCATGGGGGTCAAGGAAGAGAGAGATTGGTATGCATGCACGACCTCTTTAAATGGAGGAAAACTTCAAAATTGTCCCACAATTTCCCTGAAAGTAGTGCTGCTTGTTTAGCTGGAAAGTCATGGAGAAGAAGAGAGGGGAGAGAAGGCGCTCATCGCTCTCCTGCCTTTGAGAAGGAAGGTGGTTTTGATGCTGGAAGGACCCACAGGACACATTCAGGAGAGAGTGTATTTGGGAGAGTTCCACACCATGCTGGAAGGGCGGGTTAGAGTTGAACGGAGCCTTTCAGCAGCTGTCAGGTGCCTGCACTCACAGGATCAGACCTTCTGTGTCTCTTGAGGGGTTGGGGCTAAGCAACTGACACAGACCTGGCAGGAAGGTGACTTCATGCTGGAAGATGAGCTGCAGGCTGTTGGACAAGCCGATGGGGAGAGCAGACTTCCTGGGGAGGCTGTTAACAGGCTTGCAGCAAATCGTGCTGTATAATGAGGCACTTGGTCAGGAAACTCATCAGGGTGTGTTGCAGTTATAGGACCTTTTCAAGTTTCTAGTTAACTTGGTGTCAGCAAGTGGCTCCAGAACTGAAAGGTGCAGAAGAGACTCCTTGGAAAGCAGCTTTCATTATCCTTTAAGCAATTATGACTTAATTGATCCAGTCAGTTATGACATCCAAACTGAATTTTTATGCTCTGTTTTCTCTAATATGGGTAGTAATAGACTCAGAATAGGGTTTGGTTGGGTTACAGATTACAGCTGTTCTGAAATCGAATATACTAACATCCTAATGAGGAAACATGGATATAAGGAAAGGTCACGTTGCCTTGTTGGAAGCGGTGTTTTGTTCATGTGGTATCTCTCATTCTTTGACCCTTTGGAGGAACAGAGCAGGCACCAGTCACAGGTTTCTCTGAAGAACGAACTAGGGGGTAGAGAGCCTGAAATCTGCCTTGACAGTCCTGGCTGAGGGGCTTTTCCTCTCTTGAAGACTGTGAGATAGGCATGGCTGTGTTTCCCTGTGGCCATTGTATTTGAGGTATCTTGCAGTACCAGTTCACTTGGCTCCTGTAGCTTCCAGATCAGTAGCAGGCAGACCTGAAGGGGCTGATGAATATCTCTTTGTGGGCAAACAAGTGTTTCTTCTGGAAAAATCAAAGAGGGTGATGCTGTACGTGCTCTCCAGTAACTCAGCTGCATCCACCTGTAATAGAGGGTCTCAAAAGTGGACTTTTCACTGTAGGGTTACCAGCAAGCAGGTGATGCATATTGTCAGTCAAAACTACCCCATCAGAAATCATCCAGCTTGGTGTCTCAGTGTACCAGTATTGTTGCTTGAAGGCAAGACCTTTGCACAGGCCCTGTGCTTTGACCTGGCTTTGGTTGGTAGCCTCTCCAGCACCTTTGCGTTTCTCCTTCCTGGGTTTTGCTTCTCAAAGAAGTGTTCAGCTCATCCTCATCGTGAAAGCTGGGAGCCTTGGGGTTGGTCCAAATGCAGCAGGACGTTGATGCCGGAAAGAAGTTTGGGACAGCACTGTATCCTTATGAGAGATTTTGGATGAGAAGATGCTTGGACACAGAACTGTCTGGCTTTGACTCAGAGTAATTAGCTATCCATTAATAGCACAAGCCACAGAATTGAGCAACAGGGTTGTAGGCGAGGCTGACAGTGCAGCCGTGGTGGGTATATAGCAATGAAGGGAGGCATCTGCCATGCAGCAGCACTGTGGGATTTTGTTCTCTTCTATGGGCAGAAAAGAAATACCAGTCCTTTTCTGAGCTTGCCATGTGAAGAAGGAATTTAAATGCCTGAGCATATTGACTGAGCTGAGAGGGGCAAGGGAGTAGCATCTTCCCCAGTGTCCATGGCCCAGTAACCAGGAGACCCACTTTTCTCTGTCCAACCTGTTTGCTCCTGAGAGGTCCCTGTTCTTCTCAAATCAAAGGGGTTAGCAAGGCAGGAGTGTTGGAGCTGAAGGATTGATGCGTGCCTTCCCCAGGGAGATTAATCAGAGGAGAAAATGAAAGGAGAGGAGGCGTTGAGTCCTGACTGCTTTAATTTTTCCTGCTGCAAGGAGATGTACTGCAGGAGCTGGTCTGATCGAGTTGCTGTGGTACCTGGAAGGCTCTGGGTAGAGATGAAAGGATGGTTGTGGGGTTCAGATGGCGAATTCTTAAATTCCAGGACAGTTATGATAGAAAAGGCCTGTTCTGGGAGTCTGTGCAGATAAGAAGGCTTTGCAGGCAGATGCTTCTGAGGGAAGGCTGGTGCCAGATGTCTTGCAGAGAGGGCTTCCCTGAAGCTCCAACCAGCCTCCCCAGTGCTTAGTCTTGAGCACCACAGCAATAAAATCCTGGATCCTGTCCTGGTGGGCATTCTCCATTTAGGTGTCTCAAATGAGGCTGCTGTGGTATTTCTGTCATGACTGCTGCTTTGTGTCACAGTGGCTGTAGAGCTGCAGAACCCCCAGCCATTTGCCATGGATGTGGTGTGGGAAGGCTCAGTCAGTGCAACTTTTGCTCTGGAGTGACTTGGTTGTCCTTGAGCTCAAGGGTTGATCTATCTGCTCTCATCCAGTGTGTCCTGGGGATGCCATGCCCATCTCCACACATTCAGGAGCTCACAAAGCTCGAAGGCTCTCGTCACTTCCCCAGAGTCCAGAGCTGTTCTCTCACAGTGGGGAAAATTGGATGAAGCTGCCTATGCCAGGTGCACCTGTGTGTCTACGAGAGCTGTTAAAAGACCTAACACTTCTTACCAGGCCTTTGCTTTCAGTGGGTCACCAAATGCGAAGTGCTGTCACTGAGATTTACCTTTCTCTGGCTGCACTTGTCTGTCAGAGAGCTCGTGGCAGAGGAGCTGCCCATCTTGTCCCTGGGAGAGCTTTCCTGTGAAGATGAGCAGGAAAATGTTTCCTGCTTTACTGTAAACATCCTTCCCTCTAAATCAATGTTTTGCATTTCTTGCACCTTCAGGAGAGAGCTGTCTGGAAGATTTACAGTCCTTTCTTTTCTTCCTCCCACAGTGAAGGAATGTGTATCTTGCTACTGCATGTTAGAAAGGAATTAATGATATTGCAAGTTCTTGGTCTCTTAAAATATATCAGCTGTGTTTACGGGAGGTAGCTGGAATTGGTGAAATCCTTTCAGGTCAGACTGTTCCCTTCCTGTTTTGTCTGACAGACCTAACTCCTATGAAGACTTCCAAACAGGCAGAGATGAACTGGAAAAGCTCTGTGGGCTCCTGTAGCATGGGGGAAACCTTTCTGCCTGGATCTGTGCCCTTGGAGAGGCAGAGGTGGCAGGAAATTCCCCGCTCTTGCAGCTTCGGAGCAGCTACATGACCCTTAGTGCAGTGCCCGGGATTGGGGGTAGATGCACTTTTGTGTGCATATGCCCACAGGCATGCACGTAAATGCAAATCAAAGCATCAGCCCCTTGTGCTCCTTGGGTGAACTCAGAGGGTACCTGTGGCTACATTTTTCCTGTGTTGTTGATGCCCTCCTGGAGGTCTGCCTTGGATTCATGGATAGGAAGCAACTGAAGACTTTAATCTCAGATGGGTTGGTGGACAAGGCATGTTTGCTAATGCAGCCAGGAGAACATGGGTGGCTTTTTTCTGTGCCATACTTCTCTGCTGCTGCCCCAAACCCCAGGATAAGGATGCGCATGTGGCTCTGATGGGGCACTTGGAGGTAGAAGAGTTTGGATGGCTTGAAATACCTTTTACCAGGTGAATCCCAAACCTAACACCCAGGTTTCTTTTCTCTTTTAAAATCCTTCTGACACTGAAGTCACCCCAGCCTGGTTTTGTCGATGGTGCTCCTTCCTCTAGGCTTGGTGAAAGTCTCTCTCTGTATCGCGTAACCTGTGAGCATCAGTGTTGCAATAGGATGACAAGGGCCTTTAAAGTGTTAATCAGAAATGTAGTAATTTGTTGGAATTAGGTAGCTTTAATAGGGTTTTATACTGGTAGATCCCTTGCTGAGAGCACTTAAAATGCTCTAAGCACTGAGCCAATGTTGAGTGGTACATTTGCCACTTGAACTGCTGTTGGACCAGGAGGAGCTGCTAGGTGCATTTTGGGTGCCAAGACCTCTGCAGACAGCTCCTTTTTCCAGCAACTGTGATGCAGTGATCATGATCTCTGGGTGTAAGTATGAGCCGTGAAAAAAATCAGTGGATAAATGGTTAGACCAAAAAAACACCCCTGAACAACACAATGTAGCTGCTTAACTAGCAGTGAGTGCTTCATTGCAAAATTCTCGCTTCAGCCTGAGTTGCTTAATCCAGTAATCCCATTTGAGGTCAGGGTATTGTTTCACTCACCACCTTTCTCCATCTTTTCATTTGAACAACCCAGATGACTCCTTACAGACCTTGAGCTAATCTTCCAGGTGCCATGTACCCCTTCCTGGACTGTCAGGCTGCTCCAAATCACAGCCCTGAGCCTGCAGATCCTCTGTATCTCTGCGAGATGGGAACCAGCTGGTTTTGCTGATGGCAAGGATCCTCCTGAACAGGGAGAGCGTTCCCTGGGCCTTTAAAGCTGAATTGCAACCAAAGATGCAGGAGCTTGAGAAAGGAATAGGTGTTCACATGCACTCCCTGCCTTTTCTCCCATTTCTCTTAAACTTTCCTTTGAGGAAGGTGTCTGCAGGCTCAGGCAAGCCCGGTGGCAATAGGCATGGAGCATGGGATGTGGAAAGGGAGGTGAACACTGTTTGCTTTTACTCTCCAAGCCTCTGTGCAAACAGAAGTGTGGTGACTAATACAGCAGACCCTGTTAATGCTGCAGTTTCCCAAGAGCTGAACGCGCATCTCCACAGCTTGGTGGAGCTGGCCTGAAGCGCTATCATGAGGATGATGCTGGGAGCAGTGCAAGTGCAGAAGCTTACCCTTTGCTGTGATTTTGAACTGGATGCCATCATGTTTAACGTCTGCCCTCTGCCCCCCACTGTCTGGATAGAAGGTGCCTGGGTATCAGAGTAAATGGTGGTGTTATTTGGAAATGGACTGAGCCTGGGAGAGATTCTTTCCTGCAAATGCTCCTGGCTCCTGTCCAGCAAGACGTGCCTGTAAAAAATACCTTTCTCGTAGGGTACATCGTGTGGTGCTGCATCTCGCCCTGTAGAGTAGCGGGGCTTTTTCAGGTTCTCACACACTCTGCTCCCCTTTGGTTCAGAAAGCTGCACGTTGGTGGTCAGTGTGCCCTGGGCTTCTTTGCCCTTCGTTGAGCTTTCCATCCCTCGTGTTGTTTGCCTTTTGGCAAAAGGAGGAGTCTTCCCTCTTGACTGTTTTCTGAGCATAACCCATTCCTCTCAGCTGAAAAACTCCAGGGCAGGTTGCTTCTTTCTCAATGTATTTTTACACAGTGGTTTTATAGCCAGTTTGATGAGATAATGCCTTGATCAAGAAGATAACGCCCCTCAGAAGATGCCATGAAATGGGATGAGCTGGTAGGTCTCAGGATCTTCCTGGCTTGATTGCCTAATCGTGTTGCCCTCTCTTTGGGATACTTCAAGTCCAAACTCATAAATGTGGCTCTGAAGGTTGCAGACAACACCACCCCTCCCTGCTTATCAGGTCTTTACTCTTAAAATGCCGCCTCACGCTTTGGGATCACTGGTAATACCAACCCAATTCATGTTTTTCTGCTCTTACTGCAATCTTGTTATGTCCATACCAGACCCCTTCTGACCTTGCCCTTGATTTTTTTCATGCACATCCTCATGAAGACCTCACGATACAATGATGCCATCAGAGGCCTCTCTTTGTAAAAGTGTGGCTGAGTTGCAGCCGGGGAAACCAAAAGGGATGGAGGAGAAGGATGTTAATCTCTACCAAGATGAACAAGTGTCAGGGAGCAGTTTTTTGGCTGACTTGGGTGCATATCTCCTGGTAGCAGCGTGTTGGGTTCTGAGCTGTAGGGCCAGACTTTTGGGTTGGAAAAGTTGTTTGCACACAGCATTGTTTACTTCTCTGCAATGCTCATCCCCTGCCTTCTCACAGCACTGGGAATCCAGCTTGTGTGAGCTTAGAGAAAACCAGACTGTGGACTTCAGTCATCAACTTATGCAAGATTTCTTTTTGAACTCTCCTGCCCATGACCACCAAAGGAGCTGCTCACTGACACAGCTGCTGAAACACAGGGCAAGAAGGGCAGGTTCCTGCAGTGCCTCCATTGAACATTCCATCTCTGCACCTCACAGGACCTTGTGTTACTTAAAATTTCTGGTCTTACGTTTCCTTTTGGGATGCTGTGTGCTGACAGCACACGTGGGGTTTGTCCTGGGGGAAGAAGCTTTGATAACTTGCCCATATTGCAGAGCTTGAGATGCTGCCCTCCAGAGAAAGGTCCTTGACTGGGGTTTGTCTTTGCTGCCATGTATTGCACTGTGGCTGAGTTGCCTGCTGGGCAGGGCCTGCCTCTTGCTGTCTGATGTACTGTGAAATCTTGGGTATAGCTGTTGGACACTGGAATAGAACAGCTTGGTAGATCCAGCTGATAGGGGACCATGGTGAGGAACACTTTTAGTTGTCGCTTACAGTGTCCAGTGTCCTGATTCTAGGTGATTTCTAGGTGCCGGTGGGAGGTGATGCACCATATTCTTGCTCACTGGGACAGCATGAGGTAGTCAGCGATGAGGTCTCTAAAAATGGAGGCAGCACACCGTATCCATCAAGGCTGGAGGCAGCAGGAGGCACCCAGGACTTGTCTATGGGCTGCCAGTTTCTTTTCTTGTTGGGAATGCACTGAAAAGGTTGCAGCTTAGGTCCTGGCTGGTGCAGAGCTACTGTGTGTCAGAGTGCAAGGAGACTGAATCAGGGTTGCGCTCTGGCTCTGGGATGTATGGCACAACCTCTCTTTTTCTCCTCTAGGATGCATTCAGCGATCTTGCCTTGTTCTTCTATGACAAGCACGGTGGAGAAGTTATTGCAGTTTTGTGGAAACCTTTGAGCTTTCAACCTCAGCCTTTTAAGGTGAGTTTTTGACTCTACTATAAGCTTCATGTTACCTCTATGCCCTTGAAGCTTGGAGGGCTTTTTTTTCTGCATTGTAATTGCTCTGTCTAACTCTTATCAGCCCTAAAGGCCTTTGAGATATGGAGCTCATGCTTCTCTCCCTTCTTAGAAAAGGTGAAACCAATATAGGACTGTGGCCACAGTGCCCCCAGTCATCAGCAGAGCTAAGAAGGGAACATCTGTCCCTGGACAAGCCCCAGCACACCATGATCATGGGTCAGAACAGAGCTCTCTGTCCCTGGTGCTCTTCTTTGGCCCTCTTCTGGGAGATGGGCAATGCCTCGTTTGTCAAAGATGTTTGGTGTATGGGGCAGGCTGTCCCGTTCCCATGGCTTTGGGTGTCTTACTCAGAAATACCCAACCTGCAAGAAGCTGGTGTGGCAAGCCCAGGTTCATAGTGCCCAAGTCCTGTCGATGTATGGAGATATTTTCCAGCTACACTGTGTGGGTTGGAAAAGTCTCAAGGGTGGTTAAGCTAGGTGTGAGGCACGCTGGAGTGATTCATGCTGCTTTCTATGAAGGAAAGACGCAAAGAAACTGGTGACTCATGGCTCAGAGCTGGCAGCCCAGACTCTTCTTCTGTCAGTCTGTTGGTGATTTATCTCCCCTCTCTTCATGGCCAGAGGGCATTGGCCATTCAGCCTAACTGCAGTTGTGAAACCCAGTTATTCAGAGTGGTGAAATGAGAGGAGATGCTTGCATCTGAACTGAGTGTGCCTTGATTAAACATAAGATTTTTTTTTTTTAACCTGGTGGAACCCAGGGTCTCTTCCCCCTCAAAGTTTTGATGGCCAACAACAGAGCAGAGCCCCAGGGAGCCCTTACTCGGGATCATGGTGTGGTCCCTTTTGTATACCCCATCTGCTCTGCTTATATAGGCTCCACCATGGCCCCACACACTCTTTGCCCATCTTCACCATTGCCCCTGGCTGCTTCTTCTCTTCCTCCTTTGCGATCTTTGGACTGTGGCTCCAGGGTGAACTCTAAAAGGGGCTGGAAGGGTCACCCTTGCAGTTTATTAGCTCTAATAAAGAGCAATGATGGTGTTGAGAAGTGAAGCTCAGAAAATTGGGTGTAGTGGTGTGGCAGGGGTTGGATGTGACAGGACAGGAGGGCAATTTACCTCTGTTTGGCGCTTGTGTAGGTTGTGAAGCAGCTCTGACCGGTTGCTCCTCTTAGTACAATGTTTGTGTGTGTCCTGCAGGTCTCCAACATGAAAGGAAGGATGGTGACAACTCTGAACAATGAACCAGTCTGTGTTCCCAACGTGGAGGCAATTCTGGAGGACTTTAAGGTTCTGGGAGAGGGCCTGGTCAAAAGTGTGGAAGCTCGTACAGAGAAATGGACTATCTGAGGCCACTGAGAAGTGTCAGAGGGACCCATCCTGAAGCAGAGTGTGTTCAGTCTGGGGCTGTTTTTTTTTTTTTTTATAAGTCAGTCCTAGGAGAGGCTTTCATCCTTTTAAATCCCAGAACTGTGTGTTTTACTCTATTTATCTTTATATGGCTTGTTCAGAAAAGAGAAGGGGCCTGTTACTGTTTTCAATGATACAAATGCCTTTTTATTTTGGAGAAAATATAAAGATGGGATAAAGTTTTTGAAAGTGTTCCTGTTCGTTGTAGGAAGCAAAGCTGTGTTCATGCGAAAATGTCAAGGCCTGAAAATTCTGTCTGAGCTGTGTTCAAAAATGACCATGTTATTCCTCTCTGTTCAGCTGTGATGAGACACATCTGGTGTTCTGTTGCCAGTGCTGGGCTCCCCAGTGAAAGAGAGACATGGCTGCAATAGAGCGGATCCAGTGAACAAAGATAATAAAGGGGTTGAAGCCTCTGTCATGAGGAGAGGCTGCAAGAGCTGGGATTGTTCAGCCTGGAGAAGGCTCAGGGGAATCTTACCACTGTGCATAAATGCCTGGTGGAGGAGTAGAGCAGACACTTCTCATTGGTACTCTATGATGGGATTATAGTCATAAATTGAAATTCAGGAAATTCTACTTAAAACGTTTTTTTAAGAGGTTGTTTGAACACTGGCACAAGTTGCTGAGGGGAGTCTCTGTCCTTAGAGAGATTCGAAACCCAACTGGATGTGGTCCTGGGCAGCCTGCTGGGGGTGACCCTTCTCTGAGCAGGAGCTTAGACAAAACAGTCTCTAGAGGTGCCTTCCAACGTCAGCTATTCTGTGATGTTCCTCTGGTCTGAAATGATCGTAGGACTCCTGATGGGGAAAGAGAGAGAAATAAGGGAGCAAATGCAGTAGCTCCATCCCCTCTCCTGATGGAGGCAGCACACATGTTCAACAGCAGAGTGCAGGTGAATCACATACAGTCAATAAAACAGACTTGGTGACAGCAGATAGTGCAGAAACCAAAACTGAATCAAACTTGAAGTGGATGCTCAGGCAGTTTGATAAATGTAGTCAGTTGTGGTAAAGAGCATTTTGGATGGGGTGTTAGATCTGTTGCTTCAAGATCTACTGGCCTCTCCAGCTGTTGGAATTGTGTCCAAAGGTTTGTGTAGGAGATTCATGTCTTGGTTTTCAAATGTTTTTTCTGAAGCATTTGAAAGCTGAAGTGGCAGAGATGCAGCACTGGGCTGATGCTGTCTATGTAGTGCCCATTGGTCCAGTGTTTGGAGGCACAGTGTGTCCTATGGGATTGGTACATGCGGGCAGCATCCCTGATTTTGGGCTGTGGAAATGTCTGCTCTATTAAAATCACAAGAAATGTTTTTCTCTCTTCCCTGTGCTGATGGCTGAGGGAGGCTGAGGTAAAATTCTTTGCCCATCCTTTGCTCACAAGAGCTTTTTGAGTACGCCTAAACTGAAAACATCAAAAGCACTTAGTGGGCAGAGGGGATATCAAACCCGAGAACAAAGTGTCAATTTCTGTTCCTACCATGACTCCTGCAGCCTAAGAAGCTGCTGACAGGTCCATTAGCAAACAAGATGCAGGCACTGATTTCAACAGGTCTTAGAAGCAGTTATTCAGGGATTAGTTTTTAAGCTTCTCTTTTGTTCTGTTTTATCATCCTCTAGATGCTGGAATTGCCCAATCTGCTTTCAGCGGTGGCTGTAACTTTCCTTGGTAGTCAGATTGTCCCTGCTTTTTGTGCCTATCTCCCTTTGCTCTGAACTTGGCTCTGAATATTGAGATTGGGATTCTGCAAATTTGCCAGTGCAGCTAGTGGACAATACTCGAGTTGCTGCACTGGTTGCTTGTGCCAGAGCTCTGCCTGTTCCCTCCACACCCCGTCCTGCCCTTGCTTCTCCCCTTGCCGTATGTTGCAAATGTAAATCATTTTGGGATGGGGTGCTCTCAGCTGCACGTATCTGTGCTTTTCCCTAGGGCAGAGGCATGTGCCAAAGTCCACCGTAGCTTGCAGGAGAGCAGAGCTCCTGCAGCCCTGCTGCTGCACCAGGCAGGCTGGAAGGTCCTGCTCTCCCTTGCCCGGGACTGTCACGAATGTGGCCCTTTGCTGGCTTTTTCCCTGCCTGGGAATATTTACAGAGAGGAGGTCTCTGCTTCTGCAGCTGAGCAGTGCCATAGGCCTCCCCTCCCTGTCCTGCCCAGCCCAGCTCCAGTGGCAGGGTGGCTTGTGTGGTGTGCAAAGGACATACCCTGTAGGGGTAACCCTGCAGCACCCCTGCTTTTGTCTGTTTCTGTTACCCTCTCAGCTCTCATATTGCTACTCCTTTTCCCTTTAAAAAGATGTAAAACTTACGTATATCTTCAATCTCCTATGTATTTGGTCTCCTCTCTGCTTCTCCAGTAGAACATTGGCATTTGCAGCATGCAGCAAAGGGCCAGGAAGTGTCCAGGCTGGCCTTCTGCACGAATAGTGATGCCAAGTTAACTGATAATAAATGAACTCGCTCGTAACCAAGCCCTCCTACAAGTACTGACCTGCCAGTGTTTCACAAGGTAACGCCACTGTGCTCAGCAGCCAGATGTGGGCCTAGGTCAGGCCTGTGCTGCAGATGTTTGCTGGTGTGAAGGTCTGGTTTGGTGATGGATCCTGGTCTCTCAGCAAAGGCCTTGAAGTAAATGCACTTGAGACTGACAAAACTAACCACTGCTCTCCCAGTTACTTTGGGCAATACAGAAAGTCAGCAAAAGTTACTCAAGTAACACATTGCAGCTGCGCTGGTAGAGTTCATCATGTTGCCAAAGCCATGGTTGATCCATGGCCTCCTGCCTCCTCTTTCAGTCCCAAATCCCACAGTATCCAAATATTAAAAGGCACCTTTGAGCCATTCTGGAGCCCTTGTTTGTACGGTCAAACACTCCAGTGGTCAATATAGGTGGACAAAACCATCCTGAAATTTGGCTGGAAAGCCTGGGATGCTCTTGGGGACTGGGTGTTGGTGCTCTCTGACTTCCTGAGCTGCAGTTGGTATCTGAAGCAAACTGCAAAGGAGCAGAGGGTCTCTGTGCCTCTAAGGGGCCTGGAAAGGCAGGGTCCAAAGGAAAGGGGTGTCTCGGGTGTGTAAGAGAGGACAAGTGAGGTCTCCATTGCAAACATTATCTCTTGTTGCCCGATTTACTGCTCTTGTTGGTGTGCCGTGACTAATTTCTATTGTGAAAGCTGGGGCAGGGCCTGGGTTATTCAGAACACGCTTGTTTGACGTTCCGTGCTGGGTTTCCACTTCCAGAGCAGTGAGTGGGCACTGGCTGGCTTGCAGATGTTTGCTTAGCTGTGGTCCCAGCCATAAACAAGAGTTGCACAAACAGAACTGGTGCCTTGGTGTGTCGCAAGAGGCTGGACAAGGGGAAGGCAAGGGAAGAGCTGGAGCTGAGGCCATAGCAATGGGCTTTGGTGTGTTGCCACTGCCACCACATTGGCTTTTTAAGCTCTTTATGGGCTGGAGCAAAGATATGCAGTATCTGCTTTCTAGCAGACCTTTCCAAAAGCTGCTCTGTCCTTCTCCGCCTTTACCTGAGCTACCCTTTGGGCAGCTTTGTCCTGAAAGGGTTGGTTCGTGCTTTGCAAGGATGCTCTCTGGAAAAAGGGATTGTTGGGAGGCAGTGATGCTCAGGAGAAGGGGTGGGTGATGGATAAAGCCTGTCTACTGCCACCAGGCTCCTGTTCACCAGGTGTCCTTGGTAGCTCTGAGTGGCAATTGCAAGGTTTATGAGGCAAAGGTAGGGAAACTATTTGATGAAACACAGCTGGGATGATGGGGTGATCAGAGCAGGCTGAGTGCTGTGGGGTTTTCCTGCCCACTGAACTGCTTAGCCCTTGCTCATCCGGGATGCCAAGATATTTTCAGAAGTGGTTTGGGGTCTCTGTGGCTGTCTGGCTTCAGGCTGACTCCCTGAGTGCAAGAAACATCTGTTTTCTGGAAATAAAGGCACTTGTAGGGAGCAGACACCCACAATAGCTGGTCATTTTTGAAAACTCTTAGGCTGAATTTCTGTGGCTGGGGAAGGAGCCTGTTCTTCGACACAGAAAGGGAATATCCTCCCCTAGTCTGCTGTTCCCACAGAGACCATGCTGTGTGGCTGGTGCCTGGCTTGTTTTCCAGGGTTTCTGTTATCAGGAAAATGCTCTGGACCTGAAGTAGTTTTTCCTGGCCAAGGCAGCAGTTTTTGGGAAGCACCAGTCGCAAAGCAGCTCTGGCAGCAGCAGATTTGGTGTGTGTGGTGTCCCCAGGAAGCCAGAGTGATGCTGCTCAGGGGGTGAGGGTGGCACTTAGCCAGTGCAGGGTGCACCACAGGAAAGGGAAAGTCTAAGGGTCCTGTGGGGGAACTGAAAAATGGGAGAAATGTGGTCTGGAAAGGGTCTGGGGCTGGGAAAGAAAGGGCAGTTTGACAGTGGGGGAAGCGATGCTGTTCATTGGCACCCCAGGGCTGTGCTGGGGGAGCAGGGGGAACTGCAAGTTGCTCAAACCATATGAACTGGCCCAAAAATGCAGCCTCCAGCACCATGAAGTATCTGCACCAAACCCGAGTGCTAAAGGCTCATCAGCCACTAGGAGATAAATGAGCATCAGTCATGAGCGTGGCAGGGAGGTGCTGTGGGGCTGGTGGTGCTGTGGTGGGCTCTTGCAGAGGAACAAACCGGGGATGCATCTCCCCATTACTCTGCTTTTCGGCTGAGCATCATGACCAGGTTCAGCAAACTTGCTGCCTCTTCCCACCAGCAAGCAAGAGAAGGGGAACCTGCTCCTTAGGGCTTCTTTTGTCGTCACTAATGAAGGTACCGAAGGCTTGAGTTGGCCGTGAACTGGCATGGAAACGCTCATGCCTTGTGCTGGTGGCTCCTGCACTGCTGAAGAGAGAATTCCTGTTGGTGTTGCCTCTGGATGTGCCTGGATAGGCTGAAGGAGGTGCCAGCATGACAGGAGCTTGGGAGGGTGTTGATTTATTAGTTGGAGTCTCCCTTTTGGCTAACTTGCCTGTTGTTTCTGTGCATATTAAAACCTTGAGGATTGCAGTGTTTAGGAGGACAACTTCAGTGGTGGCCTCACTGGGCTGTGAGTTTGTCACCCACTGGCTCTTTCCTGCTAAAACACATGGTAACTGAGCTTGGTTTCACTGATGGCTGACGTGCCTTGTGCTATCAGAGGATGTGAGCTGGAGATGCAGCTGTGGGAGAGAGACCCTGGTGGTGTGACAGGGTGAGAGATGAGGGGTGTCCTATTGCTGGTAGGCAGCCAGCTCTACCGTGACACCAGGGAACAGCAGGCCCTGCCCTGGAGCAAGGACGCCCCAAACTAAATGGGTAGAGGGAGGGCAGGTGGTGCCAGCTTTCCTCCATCCACTGGGATCAGGGCTTACAGGGCAGGGCTGCCCAGTGTGGGGGTGTCCTACAGCAGGAGCAAGTCAGGCCTCGCTGTTAGATCTTGTCACTGGGGATTAGCTTTTGCTAAAAGCTCAACCAGGTGGAATAATGAGAAACTGAATCCCAGGCTTCCTCCCACGCCAACCTGGGGCTGCGGAAGGGTAACCTTCCTCCCGCAGCCAGGGCGCCAGGGCCTGCTCCCCTCTCCCCCTGGCAGTCCCATCTCAAGGACCTTTCCTTTCCCCTATGCCCTTCAAAATAGACACCTGTGCTCCTCCTTTGCATGGATGCAGGGCAATATACTTGCCCTATACTTTGTACAGGTGTGCCTGTACCTTTTCCTTCACTGTTTTGGAGATATCTGGGTACCTGTTGGGTATGGTGAGGCGGTGGGGAACCACACATCTTTCCGCAGCACAGGGGCTCCTGGTCTCCTTCTCTGCAGCTCCTGTCCCTGGCCCCTTTTGACCCAGCCAAAAGCAATTTCCTGAGTGAGTAATACTCACAGCACCTGCCCCGTGATGGTGATGTTTTTCATCAGGAGCAGCAATTTTTTGAGCACCAGCGATTTGCTGCAGCCCATCGCAGAGGCAGTGAGATACTTTCCCTGCCCTGAAGCACTGACGGTTGGAGGGAGGCAGGATCAGACACGGAGCTGTGAGCAGCAGCTGAGGAGGCAGCCTTGAGAGGAATGCGGGGTCTAGGGCAGGGATGGGGTGTGGGATCACAGCTGCAGGTCCTGCTGTGGCAGAAAGGCTCTGGAATGACCCCAGAAATGGGAAGAGCCCATTCCTGTCACCCAAAGCAGAATGATTCATCAGAACTCTAAATTTAAAGTCCAGCCTGGCATGCAGTGGGATGTGCTTGTTGGGCCTCCCTCTCCTGCTGCAGACATAGACCCTGTCTCATCCCTCAGCAAAGCATCCAGAAGTGTGTTTGGGATCCCTGCTTGCTTCAGTGACATGGCCTCCATCCTAAGGTGGGATTGCAGCACTGAAGGCTGAAGGGAGACCTCATCACCACCTACAGCTACCTAAAGGGAGGTTGTAGAGAGGCGGGTGCTGGTCTCTTCTCTCAGGTGATGGAGGATAGAACAAGGGGAAATGGCACCAAGCTGTGCCAAGGGAGGTTCAGGTTAGAGATAAGGAGGAAGTTCTTTACCGAGAGGGTTGTCAGAAGCTGGAACAGGCTGCCCAGGGAGGTGGTGGAGTCACCATCCCTGGATGTATTTAAAGAGCGGGTAGACAAAGTACTTAAGGATATTGTTTAGGGGGTAGACAGGAACAGTTGGACGTGATGATCTCAGAGGTCTTTTCCAACCGAGCGATTTTGTGATTCTGTGATGCTGCCCCTGTGCTGGGGAAAAGTGGTGGCAGGGAGCACTCTCTAGTTAGGCAGTTTTCCTACCTGGCTGTGCTTTTTGCCATGAACAGCACTATAAAAGTACCTTACAGCCACAGTGCAGGGATGCAGCTGCCTGTATTTTCCCATCTCAGCCTGAGATGAGAAGTGATGCTCATGAAAGTGATGGAGCCAAAGCCACAGAGCAAGTCCCCGGGAGGGCTGGGAGCAGGGACATGGCTCCAGCTGCTGCTGTCCCTGCTGCGGAGGAGCTGATGCTGCTGCAGGGCTTTGCAGGCTGGGAAGAGTAGCGCAGCATCTCACAAACAACTTGTTCCTGAGCATGGGCATGAAAATATTTCCATGTCCCTGAAGAATAATGCTCAAAGCTGCCAAGAGGGTATAGTTCCAAGGAGTGTGGGATTGCTGGTGCTCGGGAGCGATCCAAGACAAACTATCAGCCTGTAACACACTTCGGCGAGACCCCTCCTGCACCTCTAGGTGCCGGTGTGCAGCTGCAGGGCAGCTCCCATGAAGCTGCCATCCCTGCTGCGAGGAGGGCAGAGGAGCCTTGCCCGGGCACAGGAATTTCCCCCAAAAGGCATTCACTCCTGGAAACAGAGAATGGCTTGGCTGCAGTTTTGGATGGAGTACAATTCATTTGGAGGTTTGAGAGGAGGAGAAGAGGATGGAGAAAGCAGACTGTTCAGCAGCGAGCAGCCCTGAACTCACAAGCCTCACTTCTTTGAGGGTGCAGGGTGGGAGATGGAGCAGCTGGGTCCTGCACTTTGGTCACAATAACCC
>NW_010188485.1:0-376 GCF_000695765.1 Mesitornis unicolor
ATTTAAATTTAATTTTTTAATTTTAATTTTTAAATTTTAAGCGTTAATTTTAATTTTTCATTTTAATTTTTCATTTTAATTTTTCATTTTTCATTTAAATTTAATTTACATTTCTTTTAATTTAATTTTCATTTTCGTTTTTTTAGCATCGCCAATGCCACAAAGCACAGCAGAGACACAACCCTGTTTCAAGGCAAGGCGTAACATATCTTTCCTTGATTTTTAATCTCGTTTCCATCCTGAGACCCAGCAGCAACGCTTACGGCGCCCGGACACACGCAGTAATAAACAGCTCTGGGATTTCCAAGCGCCTCTGTCGCCCCGTGCTCTGCCAGAGCCGTTTACTGGCAGCAGCCCCCCGATGCCGTCGGGCGGC
>NW_010188485.1:407-1713 GCF_000695765.1 Mesitornis unicolor
CAGGGGCCACCTCATTCAGACCGGTGCCTCGGTGCCTGAAGGTCCAGGTCCTGCTAAAAACCCCAGCACTCAGGATGGGCTTTCTTCCAGTTGTTTTAATTTCTTTTAAGGAAGAAAAAGAGCAATGCAAGGGAACGCCACTTCCATGGGGTCTGCTGATCCTTCTGGTCGAGGCTTTTGTGGCAATAATTGTGTAACCGATCTTGGGTAACCCAACAAACTGCGACATCGCCCTGTAACGCATCCCGAGCCATAAACCATCCCTTATGGGAACCCCGGTGCTGGGCTATGGGCAGGATTGTGCCCGCTCCTTCGCTCTGCGATGCTGCACCAACAGGAAAACGCGTTTTCAAATGAGAATATGTGCAAAAAACCCCCAAATAACTGCTCTTATGGCAGTTTTAGTGAGGGATTACGTCCCTCATCCTGTACTGATGCTCTGATACAGTGCCTGGGCACTACGACCGGGCTGGGGAACCCCAGAAACATGGATATTATAAACACATCAATATGATGGTGTGAGACTCACTTAGCAGCTTAAATTCAAGCTGTGCTCCTGCTCTGTTTTGGGTTTTTTACTGACTATACACAGCCATACATCCAGCCCAGCGCTTAAACCACCTCGGGTTATACATTTATACCACTGTGGGAAGTGTAAAACCACCTCAGAGGAAGCACTTTGGTAAAAGGTGGAAGTTCTCGGTGTCCTGGGTGGAAATGGGGTCTTCTCCTCAAATCTGGGGATGCTCTGCTGCAAAACATCCGCTGGGTTCAGCGGAGGGGTCATGACACGGAGCCGTGAACCTTCCTCCCTGTTTGCACTGCATCCAAAGAGCCTCCAATGGAAAATATTAGCAAGGGCGTAATATGACTTGAGTTGGTCCAAAATTCCCTTCAAACGTTTTCTCAGCTAAAAATAACTCTGACAAAACAGGCGCTTTTGTGAAAAATCGCCTTTTGGAGAAAACCTTGGGGTTTTCATCCTTGCCTTTCACTTGCTGATGTTTGCTTTGTCTCCTCACTGCAAACACAAACCCTTCCAAGCCAAGTGTTCACAAAAACAACCCTTTTTGTCCACAAAAACAACCCTTTTTGTGGGACTGCTTTGTCTCTGAAACACCTCGGTGGGCCGGGAGCAATGGGGGTTTGGATCCGAGCTCGAAAAGCGACCGTGGCAGAAAATCTGAAGCTGCTGGGCAGGAAACTGCTTCAGCCATCAAATACAAACCCACATCCATCCACAAAACCTGCGCCTGCACATCCAAGATAGAATCACACAGAATCACAGAATATGAGGGGTTGGAAG
>NW_010188486.1:0-1637 GCF_000695765.1 Mesitornis unicolor
AGGCGGGGGGGGATAAGCCCCGCTTTCAGGGACGGGCGCTCCAAACCACTCATCACTGTCACCGAGCTCGCTCATGCCTTGGCCCTAAACACCGGCGATTAATAAAAGTTTACTGTCGCTTTTCTCCAATAATTACGCTCAGTCTACGTGCCGCGGGAAAAAAAACAACCAACAAATCAAACAACCGAGCGGGCTCAAATCTGCGGGGATGCGCCACCGCTTTTCCAGCCGCGGTGAGCACTGCCGTTCCCCTTGGCTCCCTCCTCTTCCCCCCAAGAAAACTTGCCAGCCACGACGGAGACCGGAGGAGAAGCGAGCCCCACACCCGGAGGGACTCTGCGGCTGCGGCTCGGGATCCCAACGGGAGGGAGGACGGTGGGGAACCCTGCGGTGTCCGGTCCCGGCTCCCGTGAAGTCGCGACCGAGCCTCGGCCGCACGGGTTGGCACAGATTTATTGGCCTGAGCAGAAACTCACCGGTTCACACTGCTGAGGAGGGTTTGAATGGATGAGGACTGAGAAAAAGTTGCTGAATTTGGCCAGTAACAAGGCTGGAAGACTGGAGTGCTAATACTGAATTATGCATGTACGAGAGAGGAATTACACAGCATCAGACTCGGGCTCCTAAACAGCGACAGTGCCAAATTTCTAATAACTCTGTAATATGCTTATTTATACCATACAAGGACTTACAAACCTCATTGTGCATAGCAGCTGGGTCACATTTCTTTACCCTTCCATTCCTTAGGCTCTTTTGCCAAGAGACTGGTACCATACACTTCTAGGCTGAAAGGAAAACACAAAATTAAATTGCAGAGACACGATGACAGGAAGCATGGGTAAGATACGGGCTGACATGCGGCACTTTAATCTTAAGCGTCTGCCTAAAATAGATGCACGAAAGGGGTATTGAAAATATGCACGGTTTTAAATGCAAGTGTTTCTCTGCTTCTAAATCGTTCAGTTGAATTATCCGCTTGTATTTGCCTGACCTGGGCACGTTTGTAGGCTCTAAGGCTTTGTTTTAAACCATTAAGTAAATATTTTAACAAATGCTTTAAAACGCTGTAAACGAACATGTTACTCGTTCTTGCACAAAGCTCCACTGAAACTGAGTAAATCAAACGACCAACCATATTTCGATTTGTTTTTAAACATTTGGGGAATATTTGATAATTTTACGTCCCAGCGTCCCAAGTGTACTTACCCTTTGTAATTTCAAGCAAAGCTATGTAGGATGCGAACAGGCAATGTTCACAATGTAACCAGTAATAATTTAACTATGAACAAATATTCATCTATCCAGGCATTTAAAAGAAAAACTTAAGTATGCTACAAATGAAAATAAACAATTGTAGAATTGTCTATTTTTAAAAAAATAACACTAATTTTATCTGAGTGCTCTGGACTTTTATTTTTGGATATTCTGTCTTACTATTTTTTAAAGTAGCATCCAGAAAAATAACATATCGATTCATTTGCACATTTTGCACAGAAGAGACTTTACTGTGAGCTCAGAAACACTCTCTGTAAGAAAGGATAGTCCAGAGATCACTGCCCTGGTGAACGTCAGGCTGAGCCAGTCCCCATTGGGCTTTCCTAGCCAAAGGTGTGTGTGTGTGTATATATATATATATA
>NW_010188487.1:0-398 GCF_000695765.1 Mesitornis unicolor
CTCATCCTCTAGGCCACCCGGTGAAGCACCTGCACTTGGTGGGGTGATGTGGGAGCACCTGGGTACCCTGCACCGCACCCACTACATGGGTGCAGCCATGGTGGGGTGGCTGGAGCCTGCTGGGGGGCCCTGTGTGGCTGCCATCCCTTTCCCTCAGGCTGGGGACAGGGCTCTGCCCTCACATTCCTCCAGACCCGGGCTCCAGCCGACCTACACCTGCCAGAGCACCAGAGGAGCCCAGAGCAGGGTGGGCACCCAGAGCCAAGCCCACAGCCACACACTGGCATAGGGGCTGGACGTAAGCCCAGGTGCTGGTAGCCAAAAAAAGGGCACTTGATGGCAGCAAGTGGCTGCAGGCAGTGAGTCACCTCCCTTCTCCAGCCCTGTGCTCCTCCACC
>NW_010188487.1:525-6990 GCF_000695765.1 Mesitornis unicolor
ACCCGAGGTCCCACCACACAGCGCCTGGTTGCACTGACACCCTTGGGAAGCACGTCCAGCCTGGTCTCCTGCCCTGCCCAGCCCAAGTCCTCAGTGCAGCCATGGAAACATCCAAGACCAGAGCCCCCTTCTTTCACAGTCCCACAACTGATGTGAGCTCCAGCGCTGTGGCCTGTGTGCGCAAAAGGGCTTGGGGCACCGGGACCCCTGCAAGCAGGGCAGGCTGGCTCTAGAGCCCCCCTTCAGGGTGGGAGGCAGGCAGGGATGCATCTGGCTACGGGGAGGGAGCTGGAGGTGATGCAGGAGCGCCCGCTGCTCCAGCCCCGTGTAGCTCCCTGCCACCAAAGTCTGCGTTCTGCTCTGCAGAGCCCCCTCCTCTGGGAAGCAATAACTGCTGGCAGGGCTGCTCCTGGGCAGGCAGTAAAAAAGCCCTCACCCCGCAGCAATGCCCACTGCTAGCACAAGGTGACATTTGTTTTCTTCCAAGCAGCAGCTTTTGTGGCACGAGCTCACACGACAGCAGGGCCGTGGCTCACCCCTGGCAAGGCCCGAGACCAAGAGCAGCACCAGGGGAATTTTGGCTCTTGCTCCTTCCTTGTTGGCACCACCACCGCCAGCGGCCCCGGCAGCAGGAGCCAGATGGGGCCACGGTCAGCGGCTCTGCCACTGGCGCTTTGCTGGGGTCCTGCAGGCAGTGGTGGTGCCAAGTCCCGACTGGTTGCCAGCCCTGGCCCACAGGCAGGCTCACACTGTCCTCGCTGTGAGGGGAGGGTGTTTTGGTGCAATAATGACCCCTGCACTACGGGAAGCCCCGTTCAGTTCCTTTTTACCCACCTGTCGTTGCATGTACAGACCAAATCACCAACAGCGTGGTTGTGCTTTGGGGAGACATTTCACTTTTTCTTTCCCACCTCCACCCTCCGCCTGCTTGTCCTTTGGGTTCCCCCACCTCTGTTCCAGGTGCCACCTGCCCTCCCAGCGCCGGGAGCGTGTCGATGCAGTATTCCACGAGCAGTGTGGGGCACGCACAGCTTGCACTCGAACTGGGGATTGTTTTGGTTTTTTTGTAATTCATGTACTTGAAGGCTTTCCGAGCCCCCCGTGGAGTTGTACTGTTGCTGTACTGTGAGCTAAGTGTCCTTGTTTTCTATGTGGATCTTGACCCTGGCTTGCTCTGTCTCACTGGGCTGGATGACACTGTATGTTGCCTCTTTTCTCCTTCACTCTTTTCCTCCCTGCTAGCCTTCCTTTCTTCTCCCAAAGCTTTGGGTGCAAAACAGCTTCCCATTTTGTGGAATTTTTATGTAGAATAAACATTTGTAACTGTAAAGCTCTGGGTGGCACCTCTCTGTTTCATGGGAAGGGAGGAGGTGACAGGGAGCGAGGGCTGGGATGTGGACGATGCCTGGGAGCACTGAAGCGCACAGGCTGGGCCCGATGCAAAGCACCCACAAGAGCAATTGCCACAGGAATAACGTTTCTGCCAGGAGGAGGGTTTGCTCTCATGGGACACGTGCTTTACACTGCGCAGCCCCCTGCCTGCGGGCAGAGGGGACGCTGGCAGGGAACGCAGTGCTGTATTCCCTCCTCAGGACTCCCCTGCGCTGGGGGCAGGACACAGGAGACCAGCAACACTTCTGACCCACTGGGTGTTTAGTGGAGAGGCTGGATATAATAATGTTCTGGCTCACGTGGAGCGCCAGATGAGTCACTGCACTCTCGGGAAGATAAGCAATGGCACTGCAGGCACTAGGTGGCCAAAGCACTGTCCACCACTCTACCTTCACCAGGAAAACAGGGTTGGAAGCTTTGCTGTTGGACAGCACCCGAGCCAGTTCACATCTTCAAGAGCCACAACAGCCTGTCCCAGCAAGTCCCAGGCCTGGGGAGCCCATCTGTGCCATCCACAGGGGAGGCTCACTGCAGGGACAAACACACCATCTTCCACACCCAGCAGCGTCCAGAGCAATTCAGAAGCGAGGGCGGCGCTTCCGACCCGTGTATTTAGTGTCTGCCCGCACCTCCCTGTGGAGAAAAGCAGAGAGCAACCATGCCCAATCTAGATGTCATTCTGGGAGGGGAAGGGGAGCAGGTTTGTGGCAGGAGTTTGACAGGTGACAGCAGGCCAGACCAGCAGAGTCAGCCTCACCCGAGAGAGGACCCAGCTGAACTTACTTGCCCTGTCGTCGTCTACGCTCCTTCTTCTCAAGGATCCAGTCCCGGCTTTTCTTCACAGACTTGCCCTTAATGTTTCTGAACCGTGTCCTACAGAGAAAGTGGAGAGGAGCTGAGGTGGGGGACAGAGTTTTCTTCCCCAGAGGATTGCCACCAGAACTGGGCATGCCCTCTGCCTCATACAACCAGCCAGTACCCATCCCACCACCCTGGGGTGAAAGAGGAGCAGGTCACTGGGCAGGTGGCCCAACAGGCGAGCTGCAGATGTGCTGGGGATAGGAGGCTGCTCCCAGCCAAGACATATTCCCCCTCCACAGGCTGCAGCAGGCCAGCGCTCCCCTGTGCCACGTCTGACACAGCAGCACACCAGGCTCTGGGATCTCAGGAATATGGGCTCAAGCACAACCCCCTTCCCCTTGTCTGTTCTGCTCCAGACAAAGCAGAAAAAGCCTCTGGCTCCCCAGCAAGTTGCCAGTTCTCCTATTGCCCTCCAATAGGTGCCCCCTGGACAAAGTGAGCAGAGAACCACAGTGTAAAAGGCAGGAAAACATGGCAGCCACAAACTCCTGGCAGCCACGACGACTTGCCTCTGGGTTTTGTTCTCCGTCTCTCCCACTGGCTGCAAGAGGTGTTCCTTCCTGCATCACTACCGTGGGAACAGACTTGGCCAGCAGAAAACCCTAGACCACAGCTAAGCCAGGAATTTGACAGCAGAAGAAAGGGAACACCAGGCTTCAGGCACAGCAGTCTGCCCCCCCACAAAAAAAAGCCGTGCTTGGCACCAGCAGCACTGTAAACATGCCCCCTCCCATCACCAGTGGCCTACGCTACAGCCGTGAGCTGGAAAGCCAAGTGCCCGACAGAAAGCAGACCTCAAACTGAATGCTCAGGTGCGGCTCTAGTGTGAGCATCAGTAATAGCCCCATGCTGCCACAGCAAAGCCCTCCAAACCAGCCTGTTCCGTTCTTTGTGTCTGGGGCCCTTCAACAAGATACAGCAGTGCTCATCTGGGCTGCCAAGGGTCCTCCCAGTGCTCCCAGTCCCTGCAATCACTTCTCAAATGGCAGCACTGCGGTCCTCAGTCAGCAGAACGCAACCCTTATACTCCCCACACCCCTTGCTTGGGCAGGACTTGCAACTTCATCCCCTACACAATACCTCTCGTTGGTGAACTTTGCCTGGTGTAGCTCTTCTCCATCAGCACACTCAGTACCAAGGCCCTGAAAAGCAAAATTGGGAAGTTTTGCTCTCCTCTGAAGCAGACAGAGCTAACAGTCATGCTATCTAAACCAAGGGGAACCCAAGGCTCTACAAGGGCAAGGACTGGAGCAGGAACAAAACAGTCTTCCAGAAATTGTGGCAAAGAAACCAGATCTCCAGGAGAGCAGGCATTGGTAAGACTGTCAGCAAATGTATAAATGAAGCCACTTCTGCAAGCGCAGAGCTGCCTGGCTCCCACTTTGTGACCTTCCCTCACCCACAGCTCTTCCACATCACCCAGCAGCCAGGAAGGCAACTCTGCTGCCTCACGGAGCTCCTCACCTTCGGTAACATGCCAGATGTCCCAACAAAGAGACAAAGGAAGAACCTGAAAGAACAAATGTAAGGAGCATGAAGCTGGGACTCAGCACGCGATTCCCAGTCCTCAAGCAAAACTGAGACTGTTTACGACAGAGTCAGGTCTAAGCTGTAACCTCTGTCCAGCACTGTATCATGGGAGAGAGAACAGCACGGGAAAAAAACCACTGCTAAACCCAGGCCTCACCCCAAACACACACAGACACAGAGACACGGGACTCACTTCTTGGCTTTGGCGCTGTTGGGGTAATCTACCACCATTCCCCCAGTAAAGCCAGCTCTCATGGCTTGGGCCGTGATGAGCTCCAGCTGGAAAAAGCAGCATGTGCAGAAGTTATTCTAGTGGTCATCTACCAGCAATGCCCAACAGACCTCTGGGCTCGACCACGGCCAACTGTGCAGGGCAAAGATGGGTCGTTCTTGCTCCCGTTAACTCTGCAGCACCATCCAGACACCTGTCTGCTGCCTTTACTTGGTTCTCACTGCCCCTCAGTCTAGCCTGGGTTAATTGGTGCAGCAGTCTCTAGGAGACGGATACTGGGCTAGATTTTCCAGCCCTGGGCAGTTACAGTACAGTGCTGGTGACTACAGGCCAGTCTTCCGCCCAGTCACACAGGGGAAAATCCAGCACAGCGGATTCAAATCATGGCCTAACAATTTATTTTATTTTAAGGCTCAGCCCAAGAAAATCTGTGAAGCAACAGAAATTGCATAGGGCATTCTCCTTACAGGTTTTTCTGGGGCTCTTGAAGAGCTTTACAGATGGTGGAAAGGACAGACACATTGTGGAGAAACATGATGTATTCAGAGCCCCAGACACCTCACAACTTCTCTGCCTGGCAGTGCCTGTACCTCTTCCCCACTGACTGATGTCCTGTACCTGTTCTGAGTTCTCGGGGTACAGCTGCAGGACGGCTCGGGATCCTCGGGCCTGCAGGAAACAAAGTTGGTCACAAACCTGCCTCAGTACAGGCAACCCATCCAGTCACCCAACTCCCAGCCCAGACACTAGTGCCCACCTCCCCAGAGCCTCCTGGACAACTCCCCCAGGAGAGCTGCTCAGACTGCACAGCTCCTCCACAGCGCAGCCCGGCACAGGGGCAACAGGAGGAATCAGAGAAGCACGAGCGACCACGCAGGCAGACAGGGAGACAGGAAATGGGTGCTCCTGCCAGTCCTGCTTCATGGCAGCATTTACTTAAAATACACGACTTAAAATACCTCGCTAAAATGCACCAGTGAGGATGTAAAAATAGGCAGAGGCCTGACTGGGAGAGCACGACACTTACCAAGGCAGTATAAAGAGTTGAGAAGAATCGATAAAGGCGTTTCGGAGGGCTGTGTGATTTCTTGTCAGCATTACAAAGCCACTGCACCGCAGAAATACTGAGAAAGAAAACAGGACCCCAGGATACTGAGCCATTCATTCTTTCACAGAGCCTATCACCTCTCTTTGAGCTTACTTCCAGCACTAAGCACGTGCTAGGCTTCAGGGAAACTGTTTAATTTTCTCCATATAGCTTTGCCCTCTGTTTTGCAGTTACACTAATCCACCTAGAGACATGCTGTGCCAAAACCCAGCAAGGTACAGTAGTTATTCAAGCACAAAAGAATCACCAAGCATCTCCTTTAGGCCAGGGGCTCAAATAAGCCAAGTGCTGAGCTGAGGCCCTTTCATGGCCATGCAGGTTTTGCCAAAGAGCAATCCCAGAGCATTTGGATCAGCAACAGACAGTCCCTCCTCCTTCCCAGCACCTTTCTGAGCTATTTTCTAAGCAAAAAACTGTTTCTGTCCCCTTCACCTAGCCCTTCAGCCCAAAACCAACCATTAAACCTTTCACCTAGAGTCTGACGTTGCAGCTGAGCAATGGTACCGACACACTTCCCATTTTCCTCCTCGGAGCAGGTCTCAACCCTCCTGACAATATCCTCAATTTTATTTTACTTAGTTCAAGAAACTTCCTAGCTCACCAGCGTAAAAAAAAGACAAGCATCACTTGGGAAACAGCTGTCAGAAGCTGCTTCTACCACCCGGAATCTCAGCAGCTTTTCCCAGAGATGGAGTCAAGTTGCATGGAGCAAAGAGAGCAACTGATGAGGACAGTCGTGCTGATCTGTTATGCACCATACGTGGACCGCGTGAACCGTACAGATGATGCAGCTGTGTGGAGCATCAAGAGAGCTCACTTATGTACACAAACTCACCTGATACAGCCATCAAACATGCCGGGCCTGAAGGGAATGCCATGACCCACGTCTGCAAGGAGAAGGTCTCCTTCCACCTCCCTCTCCACAGCCACATCTGCACAGAACAGAGCACAGCTCAGGCAACTGCTCCTTTGGGGACTACCTCTGAGGTGAGGCAAGGGTGGCAGGGGAGAAGGGCGTGCTCACCCAGCATGGCAGGGCTGATGTCCATGCCAATCCAGTAGTGACCCTCCTCGGAGATGTAGTCCCCGCTCAGCCCAGAGCCGCAGCTGAAGGGAGGAAGGGGGGAAACGCGCAGGTATCGTGGGTCTGGTCCGAGGGTGACCCTGACCAGCTGCAGTGGGGCCCGGATGCCCCTCACCCCCAGCCAAAGCCCGGATGCCACATGCGCCATGGCACAGGGCAGCGCCCCCACTCACCCCACGTCCAGGAGAAGGCACGGCCGGTCCTCGGGCAGTCCCAGCAGCTCCACAGCCCGCTCCGACATCTGCGACTGGATCTCCA
>NW_010188488.1:0-2117 GCF_000695765.1 Mesitornis unicolor
TTTCTTTTCTTTTTCTTTTCTTTTCTTTTTCCTTTTCTTAAGTTCTGAGTAAAATTTAATTTAGACTTCATTTTCCTGAAGTTAGGATGGGAACTATTATGGAAAATCTGTTACTGAAAATCACTGTCATTCACAATTTACTCCATTTTTCTTTCAGAGATATGTCAGTTTGGTTTGTAAAAACGCATTCTATATCCACACACTATCCACTTTCCATACACTGTTGTATTTAGTAAAGTTTTTTTTTCAGTTAAATAATTATTTAGATGAGTGGAAAGTATGAAATCTTACACGACACTATTTATTACTAACTTTTGGTAAAATACTGCTCTATGTATTCCAGTAAGACTGGAAATGAAGTGATGTCTTTGGTTTTCTTTGGGGGGAGGTTTTTTGTGAAAGTTATATGGTAGTACACATTTAACTTATTGATGTCTGCCAAGTAAAAGAACTCTTTATGTGATAAAATAAAAAGATGTAGCATGAATAAAGCATACTTTTTCAAACTGTTTTAAAACCTTTGGTCATAAATACAACTTCTTCTGAGGTGTATTTTGACTGTCTTATTTTACAGCTATCTTGTACATTTTTGACTATGCTGATTTGGTATGTATTATCTAAATAAATATTATCTGAACATAAATGCATTCTGAGGGGTGAAAAATAAACTTTCTCTTCCAGTTGTAAGAGGAAGTCGGAGTCATTGTATACCTTATAAACATTTTGCTAACTCGCAGAACTCATTAAAAATGCCTTTTTAATAGATGGATAATTCATCAATGCAAACTTTTAAGTGAAGGCAATTTTTTAAAGTTACTTACTCTTGGAATATTTTGCTAGTACATTTAATCAGTCAGTAATATCTTCTAATGTGTTAACTAGTTCATAAATTGACTTGAGAATAAATATAATTGTTTAGATAGTCTCATGGGTATTGGCATTTTGTGTTCTTTCACAGGTTTTATTTGAATACATAAGGAATCATTGATTGCTTTAGTATACTGATCTCATTCAGTACATTTTAAAGTGTTATTTGCATCTTTCAACATTACATTAAAAAGTAAATTTAAATTTCTCCAAGAAAAGGATCACAAATGAGTTCCAGTGGGATGCATTCTAATCTTGCTGCAGTGATCAAAGCTTAAAACTTGTACTCAAGTAAAATCCATAGCAAATAGATTTATTTCTATTCTGAAACATTTAAATGTTTCAATTTGCAGTTGACTTTAGAATGTTAGTCCCAATAGGAATTAAATCCTATAAGCTATCTGAAATATAGAGACATATTTTAAAAGACTGTACTTCTATATTTAATGATCCTGCTATGATTGGTTAATAAGGTTTGGGTTTTTTACAAAAAACTGTTGAAGGAGATATCTCTAGATATCTATTTTTAATTAGGAATTTATTTCTTCTAATTTCTCAAATTATTATAATAATAGTATTATTATTAGTTTAGTGAGAGTTTCATAGGATTAATAATATGTTTTGCAGATAAAAACTGAAATAACATCACAATGTATTTGAAATACTTTCTCATTTGAAAGGAAAAAAGTTCAGTTACCTGTCCTCCTTCTGAAATTCTGTTTCTATAAAAATTGGTTCCATCATAGCAACCTATCTTACTTCTTCTTAATATTGTGCATAAAACAAGGTAATCTCTCTGTCAAGGTGAGGTGTTTTGGTTTTTTACTTGTATACAATCATACATTTTTATTTCTGGGGACGATGAACAATGCTAAATATAGATATTTTGCTGAGTATAAACATCTTTGAATGCAGTACTGTATGTTCAGCTCTTAATGGTTCTCTTACTGAGAAGAAACAGCAAGTAGTGCAAGAGAAAGATATAACTGGTTTTTCCCATATGTTTTCTGAAAAAGTCATTCCATGCAAACTCTTTTTTTGAGTATCTCCATGTATGTACAGAAAGAAGTATTTAAAGGTTGAAGTGACTTTGATTGGCTCCTTTTTTCCTTTCTTTTTTACCTTTTTTTTTTCCCTGACATTTGAATGATTCTTTTTTGTTTTCTGGTTTCTGTCAGTACCACAAAAAGAATATTGAACTACCAGAAGAAAATCAAGTAGGGTGTCGTGGTTTAGGGCTGGGCCGGCCA
>NW_010188489.1:0-10566 GCF_000695765.1 Mesitornis unicolor
GGGCCGGTCAGGCTCGGAGCGAAGGAGTCGGCCGTGGGGCCTCCCCTGCCCTGTTCCCCGCCCCGCAGCTCCGGGGAGGGGGCGGTTGACTGCGAGGTTGTGCTGTCCACCCTCAGCCTGCTGAGGCGATCCTGGCTCCGAAGGCGAGCCGCCGCCTTTTCCTAAAAACTTGGCCCTTCGGCCCTGCAAGAAGCCCTAGAGCTGGTGTTTTGCTTCTGCCCATCGCGGGGGTTGAAAACGCCTCTTAGCCGCCTGCAGGGATTTCGGGTCTGTATTAAAGGATCAAAGCTGTGAAACGATAGGGAAGCCAGGTTTTAGTCCACTGCTTGAAACACTTCTATGGCGCTTTAATGTGCTTTCTGGAGTTTAGAGAATATTTTTTTTTAATCAGCCACCTTAGTTTATGTTTGCTATGTAGAGTATGTGTTTCATGATGAAGTTTTTTCTAAAATTCCTGTGTGTAAAAACATAATGCACATTTTTTTCTTTTGAATATCCTTAGTTTTACTGGAAAAAAAAGACAGTACTCAATACAAATAGTTTTTAAAGGAATAAACTGTAATATTCAGAGACTATTGTAAAGACTCATCTTTTTACTCCTGATAGAGAAGGGAGGGTTTGAAAAAAAATACACCAACAAGATGTCATTCATTATATCTAGGGATGCGTTTGTGCATTGCACAAATTTCATTAACTGTTTGGGTTTTGTTAAGCTTGAGGGGTATGATTTCTAAGAGATTATTGAAATTATGTAGTATATATGCAAAATAGGGTGTATGCTGGTTAAACATACAGAAAAAAATGAAATGAAAGTTTAATCTGTAGTTCTCTTTTTTTTTATTATTGATGTTACAGTCCAGGAGCTGCATCTATTTCTGCCAAGTGCAGATAGGGCCTAGTGATTTCGAAGTAAAAAAAATTCATTTTGTCACTCCTGTAAAATATAGGAAGAAATAACAAGAAATTTTAGGTGATGAGAAAACTTGGAAAAATAAGTGGCTCCCCCTGCTGCTAATTGTTGGAGAGGAAATGTAGCTCAGTAAATGATGAGAGCTATTATTTGCCAAATATTAATCTGTATGTAGTGACAATAAAAAATATGGTAATTTACCAGAAGAGTGTTCAAGTTTTATTGCATCAAGTCTGTATTAGGTAGTTGGAAACAAACATGGCATTGTTTTGAAACACATTAGAAGATTGGCCGAATATCATAAAAACATGCTCCTGACCGTTGCAAGACACACCAAAAACCACCAGAAAGTTCAGCCAGCAGGCTGGTTTTCTTTTGACAGTAACTGTGTCTGATGAAGAATTTTTGAGTGTGAAGCAAGAGCTGAGTTCAGGTGGTGGACCTGTTGTGCACAATGCTGAGACTCGTTTGTATCTCTGAGATTCTGAAAATATCTTTCAGCATTAGACTTTAAAATAATTTTCTTTTGTAAGTAAGAATAGCCACTGCTTTTCTTGTTACAGCCTCTGGTAAAGCTTAGCAGGAGCGAAGGAGGGAAAAAACCCAAAACCTCACATTGTTTGGAGCCAACTTAGTGCCTGATTTATGCTGAAAAAGAAAGGAGAATGCCTGGAATGCTACAGCAAGCAAGCGAGTCCAAGAGTTAGAATGTAATTTTGTTCTTTTAACTAAAAGTTGATTAAGGTTTTTGATTGTCAGGAAGTTAGGTGGGAGCTGCTGGGTTTTAGTGAACTTGCTGGTAGACTTCATGTGTGTACATCTCAATGATAAGTTTCACTGTGAGCACCACAACCAAAATAGAACTTGGATTAAATAACCAGATTTATATAATCAGTGTTGCTTGTTTTGTTGCTGGTACTGTAAATCTCCCACCGCATTCATAACCCGAGGCTGCTAGCAACCGTAGCAAAAGGTAGTCCTACTTAAACCTCAGATCGCAATTTAATTACACCAAAAGGACACACAAAGCATGAGTGAAAAATAATACAGGAGTGCTTTTCCAGGCGTGATCCTGTTGATATTTTTGGCAAGAGAAAGAAGTGTGCTGTAACTTGCAGTTGGTGTTTATTCTGTAAACTCGTTCAACATGTGATGGCTCTTGCTCAGGTTCTTCTCTTACTGGTTTTGTTCAGATTCTAAACATTTTGTTAGGCTGTCTGACTTTTAGAAAGTCTATGATACAGAAGGCAGAACTGTGTGTATAAATGCATTTTTGCACAAATAAATGCATGTAATATTGCTGGAGTTACGTTGCAAGATACATTTATGTTAGCAAACTAAAAGTATCCTGAATCAAGCTGGAATTTGGAATTTTAAGTCTCTCTTGCTGCCCTTCATTTTACCACAGATATGTAAGTTTCAATTGAAACTTGGATCCTACAAAAGGTAATCACTCAGGCAGACCCCTAAATTCCTGCTCCCCAGCATCCTAAATCATCCCATTTCATTCTGCCTGAAGGATCAGGAATGAGCACAGGGTAGAAGGTTGTCCCTTCTTCTGCTGTGAGAAATCAAGGATGCATTAGACACATTCAGTCAAGGTTAGCCTTCAGCTTTTAAGGTCAGGAAGCTGAAATGGTTCAGAGCTCTTCAACAGATTTTGTCAGCGAGGAAGAATGTTAAGGACTTCTGCTTGCAGGCAGATATTTATGGGGCTCCTGGAGTATTTAGCAGACGTTCACTATTTTGAAAGCTTGCATAAATAAAAAAGGTATTGCTTTTATAGTAAAATTAGAATAACAAAGACCACTTAGAACTCAACTTAAAGAAGCAGAACCAAGGCCTATGTGAAGGAAGCTTAAAATGAAACATAGGATACCAGCATACCTCATACCAGGGCGTGAGGGTGCACCTGGTAATGTGGTGATCCTACTGGGCTCAGGGCAGAAGGAACAAAAGTTTGTATAGAGCTTTTTAATATATTTTGTAAAGGGATGCAGCCTTTAGTAATCATGAATACCGTTTACACACCATGTGAGGAAAAAGCAAAAGGAAAATGAATTTTGGTACCTTTTATTCCTGCCCCCCCTCAATTTGGCATATGTATAATCAGTAATCCTCTGTTTCTCATGGAAAACTTTCATATTTATTTATGCTTTGCTAGTACAGTGTGATGTGGTTGGAATGAATTTGTGAAATTTCTAGGGTTTTGCATGTGATAAAAGGAACACATTTTTAAAGTGCCAAATCAATATATCCAATTAGCTTTATTATAATAATATGTGGTTGGTTGGGGTTTTGTTTGGACTCTGTGCATAAATGTGTTTACTTAATTCCCAAAAGACAGTTTTTCATATCAGAAGTACTTAATGTCATATGTATTTTTGTTCTTAATTGTCTTTGGCTTATGTATTATTAATTGTACAAGTGTAATAATCTTTGTGATCTCTTATGTTAAAGTTAGCAAATGCTGGGTTAGCACATGCTGATCTGGTTGTGGGCACTAAACTTAGTGGTGTCATATGGGGTGACTAGTGTTGAGTATGGAATAAACAACGATGACAGTTTCTGGCAGTGCCCTCAGCTGACTGAAGGAAAATGTGGCTGAAATCAGTAGCGTGAAGAAGAAGGAAATGACACAAATATATAGGCAGAAAGGGTAAATGTTCTAATAGGTGATATTTGAACAAAGACTTGAGTAAATGAATCTTGCATCCTAATTGAAATAAATTTTTAGTGTTCAAATTTTAATTAATTCAACAGAATGGGACAAGCTATGAATATAGTTGTGCGAGATGAGATCCTCACTCCTCACCATCCCCGTGGCAGGACAGGAGGAAATGCAAAGAACTTGGCAAGGCCTAAAGAAGCACGGACAACAGACAGAAACTTGCAAAGTTCCTCTTAGGGGAGGAGAGGGGAGCCTGTTGTGAGCTCTGCATTCCCAATGTCTGCAGTAGGTGCTGCTGTGCATAGGGAAACTTGGGAACAATGCTCCAGGTCAGAGAGCTCCCAAGACTTGTCTGGGTTATGTCAGAGACACTCCAGCCTTGGGAACTGCCCAGAGTCAGAAGGCTTAAAGCTCTGGTGTGCTTCTCCTGAGCTATGGGTTCCTCTTTCACCTCCAGGGAAAGTGTTCCTTCACTTGGGTTTCTGATACCATCTTCCCTGAAACAGGCCGAGTAAAGCCTGTTGAGAGGACAAGCACCACATGATATAAAGTAGCAACTGCAAAGCTACCTCTATTGGTCTGTAGTATTAGATAATACTGCAGATACGTATTAATCATATAGTTTATAGGTCGCATTCCTCACAAAGAGAAGTCTTTGGAACTGCTAGGAAGACATTCTAGCGGTATCTTGAAATGCTGGGAAGTAATCATAGTGAAATCGCTGTTGCAGTACAGGTTGATAATTCTAAATTCCTTCTGGCTTTTTGTTAGTATGATCAAGTGTTTCAGAGTCTCTTTAGGCATAGTCTTTGTGTTTGAAAAGTAGGCCTTGTTTCTAGCCTTACTAAGGGTATCCACAGTACTTATCCATATTGCACCAATATTAGAAATACTTTTTCCAGCTAAAGTCAAAAGAAGCATTTTTCTTTATTGTAGTTTTAAAAATGTTTGCTTGAATATAATTGCACATTGATAAAATACCATGAACGGTTCAATCTTTAGCCTTCTAACCAGACACTTCTACTGAAAGTGGTTTAACACTAAGAAAGATGATATAAGACCTGGTTTGTCAAATAGCACTGGATACCCGATCTCTCTCTTGCAGTCCTAAAACTGTTGCAATTTACATCAAAACGGTGGCATAACTTTTTCATATTATGTGTCACACCTACCTATACGTCAAGATATAAATAATGTGCAGGACATTTACCTGAAGTTGTACATCTGTTTCTATGTAAAGAGATCACATGTACTGCTTGGTCAAATAACACAAAATCTAATTTTCCATTGTTTTGCAGTCGTCCAACTCTCTGAAGGCGTCTTATGAAGACTGGCTGCTGACATATGGCTTGAGCGTCTCTCCTTTTCACATGCGATGGCAAACGGCTGTCTTCAACCGCCACTTCTACAACTGGGGGAGGTGGAAACCCAGATTTCTGTATTTATGGTATAAATTCAGATATTTTTTTTTCTGTCAAACACCGAGTGAACAACTTAACCACATCTGTGCCTTTCAGCCTTAAAAGTGGAGTGGCTAGACATGGTTATTTCATTAGGCTAGTGATAAATTGCCATAATTGTATTGTGACAGTGTAAGTCTTTCTCCTCTGCTAAAAAATACATAGCTTAAATACAGCTTGGATTTTGAGATGCTATAAAACTAGAAATCTGTAAACTATTTTTACCCATGGTTTCAACTATACATAGTTCTTAAGAGTACGGCTATTACGTGTAATGCTGCATACAGAAGTAGGTCTGAAAGCAGCTTCTGGTATCCTAGATCTGTCCGTCACTGTACACTGAGCTCTGCCCAATCGCTAGAGTTTACAAAGTATTCAAAGATAGTTGTGTGTCAGTCATTGCCCAGGCATTCAGCCTGCTCAGAAGCACATTGCTCGCCTTCTGTCTTTTATATGCCTGCTCCTTTCCCTGCTAAGATTGCACAGAATGCTGGGAGTGGATAAATAAACAGGGTGGTTAGAATGGGTGCTCCTGGACTGGTTTAGAAAATAATTGCTCAGTTTCCTTCCTAACATTACTTTATATCTGCTTTGAAAATATAAAATGAGTAAGGTTTTAATTTCTTTTCATTTCCTGTATTGCTACCCTCAGTGAGATGGTAATAAGAGAGGTCTGCTTCATATTGGTTTCTCTTGTATGTAATGATTTTACTATTTCAGTCTGAAATAGTTCTGTATCAATCACAATTTTTAATGCGTATAATTTATTACACTATAATGATTCCACTAGTCTCTTTAATTAAAATTACAAGTACATATTGCTTAAAATAAATCTACTAATTCCCAATGGGCTTCATTAAGGATGGTAAAAGAACAATTATGCTATTGTGAGAGGAAGAAGGACTGAATTGAAGTGTTTTAGCTAGAAAATAAACTTTATCACATTCTTCAACTATTGTAAAATGTAAAAAAAAATAAAAATAATAATAATAATGCTGAATAAAAATTCACCACTAGGTGGACTGATATAAATTGGAATTATTTTCAACAGTGATTTTAAAGAACAATAAATTGGTGAGAAGAACAATGTGTTTTAAGTAATAGATTTTAATCCGGTCTTGCTGTTGTACCTTTTAGCTGTTCTTCTTTAAAAAGGTTAAGTCACATTTATTGTTCTCTAGCACTTTTTATTGTTTACAAGGAAGATCCAAAATGCCTTGAAAAAGCTTATATAAGTAAATATGTATGCTGCGCCATCACTTGATCCAGATCTCTAATTATGTGATGGTGTGGTGCAACATGGTAAATTATGCTTTGTTAGTTTTTATATTCATAGCTAATGGCGAGTTAATATATTAGGTAACTGAATAAAATTAAGAATATGTAAGAACAACATAAAAATATTTGAAAATTAATCAGGATGTGGTTTGGTTATAAAGCATTTATTAAACAGGGTGAATATTTTATGTTATTAGTCAATGTTGTTATTATATGTTATTTTTATTAGTTTCCTTTAGTGAGCATTTTTGTACTGGATTGTTGATACGTGAATGATAGCAGCATCAGCTAAGTTTTGCCCTATGAGTTCGATGTGCTAAGGTGTGCTAAAGCAGTTGCATATCCAGAGACCATACCCTATCTTCTTGCGGCTACGCATTGCTAAAGTATTTCCTTCGCTTTGTAGGTTCAGCATAGGAATGGTGTTTGGTATAGTTGCCATGTTTGGCTCCGTTATTCTTCTCGGAAAAACACTGATGCAAACACTGACACAGATGCTCACTGAGGCACCGAAAGCGCAGAATGATCGTATGCTGCAAGTTGTGGTAAGTTTTCTCTCCTTAGGTGTTTATTTGGGACCTGTGAACTGATCTTAACCAGTTTCTTAACGGGCTGTGTGATGCTTACATCCTGCCATGCAAGAATAACCTAACTCCTGATGTTCAGGAGTTTTATGTTCTGCATAAAAATTTGCTGGTAGTAGAGTAGAGGTAATAAAAGAGGGGGAGGTAAATGAAGGCAAACATGTGGAAAAGTTTCTATTAAACATTCTCAGGAACGAGAATTGGCTAGTAATTTTGAAAAGCCCTAAATTTTCATAGTGCTAAAAATACAAAGCCGAGATAAGAATTTATCTCCTCTGAGCTGTGCAATGTAGAGGCCCTGGTGGCCTTAAAGTTTACAGGGCGCATCCATAATCCACAAGAGAGGAGTTCTATTTCACTTATTACAATACGTCTTTCTGAGGGGAATGTGTGGTTGCAAAGAGGTGAAGAACAAGTCAGGAGGACTTTCTCCTCATTTAAATTAGTTATTTGTATTTGACTGCCTGGAGGAGAGCTGAGTGAGGTTTTTAAAAAACAACCAACCAACTTTTTTTTTAACTCAACTTTAGCCTGTGGCATAAATCTGTTTAGCCTTTAGCCTTTGGCTATGGAGAGAGAGAGATACAGTTCTGCTTATGTTTTATTGGTTAAGATTTTTGTACCCTTCCTATTTTGTTTGGTCATGTACTTTATTTAAAATATCTCTGTGGCTAACTGGGCTGTTTTTTTTCAGCTGCCCCCTCTTGTGTTGGTTGCCTATTGACAAAAGTGGGAAAGAGGTTGATCAGATACTAGCACAGGATCTTTTGCTAAAGGCATTTCCAGAAGACCATAAAATACAAGATGACAATGCTTATTAACAAAATACTGCTTTTGATTTCAGAACCCTTCCTGAGAGTTAGCTTCCCTTCTAGGTGAACCTTAAACTAGCTTATTTGACGTGAAGTCTGAAAGCATATGGTGCTGTGTTCTAACAGGATGTAGTAGTGGTGGTATTAAGATGGCAACTCTTGCTATTGCTGTCTGTCCATGCATATGTCTGAAGTGGAGGGCCACTGTGAACGCCAGTTAACTGATGCATTAGTGCCACCAGCTGATGCTGTAATACAAGCAGTTGATGCTTAACGAATGAAGAGCAGCTGTCATCAGACAGTGAGGTACAATAGTTGTGCCAGTTAAGATAAATATCTTGGTTGTGATCACACTTTGGACATAATTTGTGAAATGGTTAAGTTTAACATTAATGAAAACAGTCTTATGAAGGTTTTCTTTTAGCTCGATTATCTCACCAACCTATTCTAGAGTTCTGATGCGTGGGTAGGTGAATGCATGTAAATGAGGAATGTGCAGGACTGAATGAAGGTACAATCTTACAGGATCTGTTTGGTAGGATCTGCAGCCTTTTGAGTCCTTCAGGGATAGTTTCTAGGGAGTCCTAATGACAGGCTAAGAATTTTTGCCCATAGCATCCATTTTCTACCACTGGATTGCAATTTAAGTTGTGTTCACAGCACCTGTTAGTGACTGTGCCCTGCCTGGCGTGGGGAGAGCTGTGGAGCAGACAGCACTGTCCCAGAGCAAGCAGCTGAAGTGGCCCTGTCATCCCACTGCAGCATGGCTGCTGAGCGGGGACAGGAACCAAGCAGGAGAAAAGAGGGGATGGTTCCTCATTCTGTGATTCATGACTGCTTTGAAGCGTGTCTGGAAGGAGTTGATGTCTCATGACCAGTGCAATGAAGGACTTGAGTGGTGGGAATCCACAGCAACAGGAGGAATGTGAGGGGCCTGCATATTTTGTCTTACATAAATTAATATGGTATGCTTATTTCAAGTGTTTTTTTAAAGGTTAAATTGCCATATGTGGACTGACAAAACTTGAACAGTAGACAAAAGTTTTTATTTTCACATTGTAAAATTGGGATAGTCTTGTGATTTGGATAGGGAGAGAGAAGGAAGCCTGTTTCAGTTGTAAGCTCATTTATGAAATTTTAGGTTTCCTAGTGTGTTAAGTGCCATACAATTTTTAATTATTTTTTTAAGGGTGGATCTTCTCTATAGCTACATGACTGGCTACAGGAAACTGTACACTAGTGTTCACAGTTGCCAAGCCTGTCTCATTTGACTGGAAGTCTATGTACAGCTTCATAAACTTCTCGAGCTTAATATAGAGTAGGACATATTTGGTCAGGGCTATGGGGAATAAGTAGGGTAGGGAGAAGGCTTTTGCACCTGGAGAACTTTACAACTTTCAACAAAAGAATATATATTTAATGTGTTTTAAAGTACATTGAATACATTGGGAGAAGAGTGCAAACTGATAATGCTTCATGAGAACAGCCTCTGTTCTGTTGTGGGTCTGAGGAAGCTGAGTGAAAGCAGCAAGTTTAGGGGCAGAATGGTTTGCCTTTGTACCTCTTGGTTTCCTAATGTGTTTTGTTTTGTTGTCATGCCCACGTCAACAGGTGCCTGGTGTAAATTTGCCTGTCAGCCAGCTGACCTATTTCTTCTCGGCAATTCTCATCAGTGGTGTGATACATGAAGTCGGCCACGGGGTGGCAGCTATTCGGTAAGACAAATTACTTTTATCTCACTGTGTGCCAACAAAACCTAATATTCCAGAGCATTTACTTACAGGTGAATGTTCCTAGCACTGCTTCAGTTTATCTAGAGAGTCTGTTTACTGTGCATTTCATAGCTTCCTTAGATTTTAGGTTTGTATACCAATATACCAAGGTTTAAAATAATACTTCTGTTAAATACTCCTGTTTTTCACACAGCGGTTGCATTTCTGAAGCAATGGCGCTTGAAGAGGACCCATGTGCTATTGCACAATAGATTTTAAATTGATTTTTTTAAACACAGCTTTTGAAGTAGCATACAAACAGGCTGAAGTAGTAACTCAGTCAAATGTGATTTGCTCCTATTAATCTCAGTTATGTGTTAATTTTAATCAAAGATGATATTTTTAATGTCTCTTCACAAAGAGTTATTTGACATGGTTAGTCCTTACTGTTAAATGACACTCTAGCATAAGAGGATTAAGTGGTGGTTACTGGGACTGATATTCAGATGTCTTCCACATTTCTCCTGGATATCATCATCATCTATCCCATGAGCACAAAGCCCTAAGTTGTTTCTCTGTTTTTCTTGAGTGCAGGGAGTCATGACTGTATTTTAATCCATTACTATTTTTTTTTTAAACCCAGAAGTTCTCAATTAAAAGGGTGGTTTGGAACCCTATGTGTTTCATATGCTCTGTTTGTCTTTCAGCTTTTTCCCCCTAATTTTCACAGGGGTTTTTTTTACAGAGGATGAAGCTCTTGCTCTTGCTTATCCCATCACAGGAAGAAGCAACAAAATTTCCTTTCTCTTACAGTGCTTTCACATGCTGCTGACTAGCTACAGAGAAGCGAGGAGTAACTATAGAGTTCTTTTTAACCAGAATGAGTAATTCTTATACCTTAGTGGTGTGATGTCTTCATTCAAGATCCAGAGCAAAGGCTCTGAATATTCAAGTTTGGGTTATATTTTTGTCAAAAAACCTGATTGCCAGCTATTTCCAGGCAAAAAATGAGTTTGTCTGATGGACACTGCTGTTGCTGCCACTGTTTTCTCCTTGACTTTGTGTTTTTTTTCCCCTCCTAGCACAAGTTAGGGTAACTGAAATCTAATACACTTTCACAGAATCACAGAACGTTAGGG
>NW_010188490.1:0-5467 GCF_000695765.1 Mesitornis unicolor
TGAGCAGGGGAAGGACTGCTCTTGTGCTTCTGGTCAAGAAATATCTCAATATTTGATGTTTCAATGACAGGAGCACTTCACTATTGACATTATCAAGTGGTTTTACGAAAACAGTGACATTTTCAAGGTTTTCTACTTAAATGCCAAGCACCTGGGCTGCTACATGGACTTTTTTTGCTTAAAAGGTTCCTTAATTTTGTGTGAGCACCCCCACGGCAATCCAAAAGCTCCCGATTTTTTTTTACTGCCGTGCTTGTTGCTAATAAAATAAGGAAGATTTCTGATATAGCACCACTTTTGGTATATTGGAGGAAAAGGAGGGTTAATCGCAAGCTGTGCTTTTCAAAATCAAATGAAATGAAGTTTGACTGAGAAAAATGTATGCAAAGAATTAATATGCTATCAGAAAAGTACCCTGTAAATAGGCAGCCAGGTCATTTTGTGAAGTAAATACCGTTCTTTGGCAAAAAGGAGCACTCAGAACAAGGCAAAAGGAATTAAAAAGAGGCAGGAGAAGGTCACGTAACCTTAACAAACTTGTTTAACCTCCCTGAGAAAATAAGAAAACCACGGTAAAAGTCTGGAAATAATTGGCTTTCATCTTCAGAGAGCTTCAGATTGTAACCAAAGTCGTTCTTGCAGTGGCGCGATGTGCTCAAGTGGTTTCGAAAAAGCCTAAAAGGCCTTTTCTGAGGGATCGGAATGGCGGATCATAAGCAACGAGAGGTGAAACCATGACCGGTGCCGCAATCACTACAAAAGGAGGAATTAAGAAGAGTTTTAAGAGCCTAAAACATGAAGTTGTAACCGGCAGAAAGTTGCCACAAAACCTCCCTGGATAAGAAAAGGTTTGAAATGAGGTTGAAGGCAGGAGCACGGCGGCAGAGGTCGCGTAACCAGCGTTGAGAAATCCCTGTACTGGGTTGGTGTGAGCCTGAGTGCTGCGTGGGGACTAAAACGATGCTGTTCCAGCATAAGGGTGAGGATAACAAAAAAAGGAGGAGAAAACACCATAAGTATCTATTTCCAGTGATCTGTGATGAGTAATTGCTCAGCATCTGACCTGTCTTCTCTCTGCTCTCTATATGTTGCAGTTTTTGCTCCACCACGTCTGCAATCCTGGTTGGTTTGCAGGACAGGTCCTGTTCTGTGCACCCCTGGGGACAGAACCACAGATGGTTTGAGTGGGAAGGGACCTCACAGCCCCCCCAGTCCAACCCCCATGGGCAGGGACACCTCCACCAGCCCAGGCTGCTCCAAGCCCCGGCCACCCTGGCCTTGGGCACTGCCAGGGAGGGGGCACCCACAGCTTCTCTGGGCAACCTGGGCCAGGGCCTCACCACCCTCACAAAGTCCCCTGATGCTGCTGCTTCCACCCAGCTCCCCACCTTGAAAAGAAGCTTTTCTGTCCATCCCTGGTGAGACCACATCTGGAATATTGTGTCCAGTTCTGGGCCCCTCAGTTCAAGAAGGACAGGAACTGCTGGAGAGAGTCCAGCGTAGGGCTACAAAGATGATCAAGGGAGTGGAGCATCTCCCTTCTGAGGAGCGGCTGAGGGAGCTGGGGCTCTTTAGTTTGCAGAAGAGGAGACTGAGGGGAGACCTCATTCATGGTTATCAATATTTCAAGGATGAGTGTCACGAGGATGGAGCCAGGCTCTTCTCGGTGACAAACAATGATAGGACAAGGGGTAACGGACACAAACTGGAACACAGGAGGTTCCACTGAAATTGGAGAAGAAACTTCTTCTCAGTGAGGGTGACAGAGCCCTGGCCCAGGCTGCCCAGAGAGGTTGTGGAGTCTCCTTCTCTGCAGACATTCAAAACCCGCCTGGACGCCTTCCTGTGCAACCTCATCTGGGTGTTCCTGCTCCGGCAGGGGGATTGGACTGGATGAGCTTTTGAGGTCCCTTCCAATCCCTAACGGTCTGGGATTCTGGGATTCTGTGACCTTTTTGGCACTGCTTTGGCACATTCCTGTAGCTCGAGCGGTCGCATCTTTGCGTGGTGTTGGGCTTTCTCTGACCTTGTTGGAGGATGAGCTTTTTCTTCCGTGGAGAGCTTTTTGTTCCCGAATAGGCAGCTCGTGTTGCTAAGGAGTTGGCATTTGCGTGGGGCTTGAGCAGCCGTGGTTTTCTGAGCTCCTGCAAATTTTCCTCGGCAAAAGCTGCTCTCGTGTTTGAGGGATGAGCCCGAGTGCTGAGTGGTTTTTTCCAGGACCCCTTGATGAGTAGAAATGAACCTTTTGTCATTTCTAGGAGCCTGACTCTGTGTTCATAGCAGCTCCATCTCCATCTGATGTCTGTGCACACACACAAATGCCTGCATCGAGTCAGAACGGTGAAAATAACAGAGCCAGAAAATCCCCTCCTTCAAAATGAGGGAAAAAAAGATGATTTCCTGAGCTTTTACAGCTTCTATTCATAGTGATCTGGATGCTCTGCTCCATTAAGTTTGGAAGAGACCTCTCAGATGACCAAGTCCAACATCAACCAAACCCCACCATGGCCACTAAACCACGTCCCTAAGTGCCACATTGAACCCCTCCAGGGCTGGGGACTCCCTGGAGCTGGGCCTTGAAGAATCCCAGCCTTGTAAATCGGTTTGGTTGTGTGAACCCGGCCGAGGAGGAAGGTTGAGCGTGTGTTTGTGGTTCTTGCTGGTAATTATAACCCAGAGGAGGGAGGAATGCTCCTGGAGGCACGTGGAGCCTCGGCTGCGCCCGCTGTAGGGATGGTGCTATGGTCCACACCTCGTTTCACAAAATAGAAATGACCTAGTTTATGAAGTGGATGGGTTACAAAGTGCATGGTCCCGCCACAGCTCTCTGAGGCTTCGTTCTCTCTTCCTGGCTGGACCAGGCTTCATGAGGAAGAGCTCCCTGTTGGGTACAACCACCCCAAAGCAGCGATTGCAGGTACGTGCTCCTTGCCCTGTGGATTTTAACTTCTTTACTGTGAGGGTGGCAGAGTGTGGCCCAGGCTGCCCAGAGAGGTTGTGGAGTGTCCTTGTGTGGAGACACCCAAAGCCCTGGCCGTGTTCCTGTGTGACTGCTCTGGTGATCCTGCTGTGGGGGGGTTGCACTGGGGGAGCTTTCCAGGTCCCTTCCAACTCCTCATGTTCTGGGATTCTGTGTGATTTACAGGCTCATCCCATGAGGAAAGGACATGAAGAGGGTTGAGGTAG
The DNA here is from genome assembly GCF_000695765.1 of Mesitornis unicolor. Lineage (NCBI taxonomy): Eukaryota > Metazoa > Chordata > Aves > Mesitornithiformes > Mesitornithidae > Mesitornis > Mesitornis unicolor. Next base: position 3,187 of record NW_010188490.1, read on the forward strand.
GGAAGAGAAGAAGCACATTTTCATTTGGGCTTCCTCCGTGCCTGGCCTTCCTCAGTGTTTGCCTCATCTCAACCCCTTCATTTCCTCCTGCTGGACACCAGGAGATGTGGAGGGGATTTTGGAGGTGCTGGAGAGGGTTGGGTTGCACTGACGATGCTTCAAAGTGCCTCAACATCTCCATGAACTCTTCAAGGTGTTGAATCTCGCTCCTTTCCTCCTCCCAGCCTTATTTCCCAACCAGTTTATACCAAAAATAGATGGGGCTGGGAACACTGGAGCCGCACGCATTTCTCCTCCCCGAATCACCATATATACCCCTCCGAAGCTGCCATTTCCAATTTATTCCCCTTTCCTTCGTGCCAACGACGGCCCCTTGAATTGTTTGCTGAGCTGGTGGTTTTAATTGTCCATGTGGGTCAGCAGCATGGGGTAGAGCCTTTGAAGTATTGTTTCAAAATAGCGATCCCTTTGGGAAATAGCTGCTTTCCCCCCCTATGCTCGCTCTCTCCGAAAGCTTAGTTTACATAATATCCCAGTGCTAATGTGGAGGCCTTTTGTAAATACCCTAAGATGCTTACTAAGCTGGTTGCCTGCTTGTCTACATAACAAAGCCGGGAGTTATGTAGTGGGTGTAGAGAAAGGGTGTGACGTGTACTTTAACCTATTCGGCTTGCTAAATCTGGGGAAAAGGGCTTTCGCTTTATTCATCGCGATGCTTTTCTCCGCGGCCTAAACCAGCGTTTTGCCCTCGTGTCGGAGCGAGGGCTTCGTTTCCAAATAAACCCATTTTTTTTAAACAGGATATTTGCGGGGTTGGCTTTCTCAATTTGAGGGTTTCTTTTTTCCCCTGCTTTATTTTTGCGAAACCCCACATGAGAACCAGAGAAGCCGTAAAGCGCCGCCAACTTCCCGGCGTCTCCTTCTGGGGATTTAATAACACGCGGGCAAATTGTAGAGGGGAAAAGGGACTCGTAGAAAAGACATCTCGTTGCACTACCACTGACTCCAGCCTTCGTGGTAGGTTTTTCCCCTTCATCTTCTGACTCACAGCGCGAGGGTTTTTGATTTTACAGCATAATCTGGTGTAAGCAACAACCTCTCCAATCTGACTGCTGGCTTTTCCCATAAGTTCTTCTTCTCCTCGCGTTTTTACCTCCCTGTGAGTAACCTCACGCAGGCAAAGCCCTGGCTAAAAGTCATTTATTACCAAAGATGATGGGGAATTAAATCAGGGCTAACTACAGCGAGGAGGCTTCAGCGTTGAATATCTCCGCTCGTTGAGTTAATTAAAGGGGTCGGGTGTTAATTGCTGGAGATCCTGGCGTTTAAAAGAAGGAGATGGGTTGGTTTTGGTGGGTGATAGCGAAAGAAAGTGGAAAAGTCGCTCTCGGCGCGGTGTTTCGGTCGGGCTGGCTCGTTTTACCTGCTAAAAAAACACTTTCTTCTCTCCGGGGCCTTGGGGCTACGCTTGGTATTTTTAAAGTGGATTTGTTCAGTGATTTTCAAGATAGGGAGGCGTTTTTTGTGGTGTCCTGGACCCTTTCCCTAGAAATAGCCTCGCTTGTTTTTTTTTTTTAAAGGGGCGTATAAGTACTAAGGTGGCTTCTGGTTTGTGTTAACGCCTGAGATCTCTTCAGAGGAGAACACGGCTTTAAATATTTCATTTGTTAGTAACACAGACCTTGCTGTAAAGAGAAGCAAAATTACTGGTTAAAGTAAGTAAAAGAACAGAAAAAAAGGCATAGATGTGTTTAATACACCCGGTGCCGTCATGAAATATTCTAATTGCAGACGCTTTGTTCCCAAGCACGAGTTACATTGACATTTAGGTCCCAGGCGACTTTACAAGGCAGGCGGTGAAGAACAAATCCAAATGACTTGCAAGCTGAGCAGCTTTGACAGAAGTCATTTTGAACAGAAAGTTGCGCATTAAATTGCTTTTTCTTTATAGAGCAGAGAAATATTCTTCCGGGTTTTTTCACGAGGAAACTTGAGGGTCTTTTTTAGGCTGCTGTTGCACCGAGGAGTTGGCACCGTGAGCGTTCGTTGGTGTTAACCACCTAAAATGCTGCTGCCGCGGAGAGGATCTGTTACCACACATACAACGGAGCAAGGAATTATCTCTGCACTGAAGTGGTTCCTGTCAGTCAGATGAGAGGGGAAAAATGCAGGTGTAGTTGGGCTGCAGGACATCGTGGTGGTGTGATGTACAACGTGAAAATTACCCCATGCAGCGCTGCAGGCTTGGGGGGAGTGGCTGGAAAGGACCTGGGGTGTTGGT
>NW_010188491.1:0-2837 GCF_000695765.1 Mesitornis unicolor
AGCCCCACCTGAGGTGGCGGGAGCCCCCCTGCTCTCGCTGACAGAGGAGAGCTTCCAGGCCTGCCACCTCACCCTGACACTGGATGACTATCTCTTCATCGCCTTCGTCGGCTTTGTCGTCTCCATCGCCTCGGTGGCCACCAACTTCCTGCTGGGCATCACCGCCAACTGCTGCCACCGCTGGAGCAAGGCCAGCGAGGACGAGGACGTTTAGGTACCGTCGCCGTTGCCGACATCCCCCGACCCAGCCACCCTGCTGGGGACACCTGACTGTGCCTTGTCCTCGTCCCTTCCCGCTGCTCCCTCTGTGCTGGGGTGGCTCTCAAGACACTGGCCTGGCTGTGGTGGGGGAGACCAGGGTATGGATCCTCTTTCTTTTGCCCCAGCGGGCGCCCTCCAGGATTATCCCCCAGCACCGTGAGCTTGAACCCCCTCCCGTTCCCGTTACCCGGGAACCGGTGGAAGCAGCAGCACAAGGTCCCATGGGGATCCCAAGGGTCGGTGGGGGCCGGGGGCTGCAGCTGGGCAGGAACCAGCCCTGCTTGGGAGAGAGGCACACCCAAAGCAGTGTGTGTGTGTCTCGGGGGACACCAGCCACCCTCCCTGGGGGAAAACCAAGGAAATCCTTGCTTTCAACCCACAAGCAGCATCGGTGGAGCTCCTCAAATCCTGCCCACACTCTCCAGCCTCTCCTAAAAACCAGAGGGGCCAAGCTCAAGACCCAGTGCCAGCACCCAGCTCAGCACTACTGCTTCCATGGGAGGGCCCCGGAGCCACCTGCGCCTTGCTGGTGACACTGGGCCGTGCTGGGACAGCACTGGGGCTGCCATGCCTGGTGGTGAACCCAGCTGCCAGCACCTCTTGGGAATGGGTTTCCCGGCCGCGTTTCGGTCCTTGCCTTTCTCTTCCAAAGTCTCGTGCAGGTCTGAGGCCAAACCGGAGATCCCGTTGCCTCACCCTCGCTTGCTGATGTGAGAAGGTGGGGAGGTGGAAGGAATGCCAAAAACAAAATGAAAAGAAAAAAAAAAAAAGGAAACAAAAGTAAGCAAATGCTCCCTCTGCGTGGCTGGGGTGACCGCCGTCCCCGTGTGCATTCGATGTCCTTGTGGCCCGTCCTGCAGCCAGCATGTGTTGGGATGGGAGCAGGGCTGGGGGGAGCTCAGCACCTCCCAAGACGGGTCTGCCCGTGAGTTGTTTTATTTTCTTACCACATCCCCCCCCCCGCATTAATGTAGAGTGTAGATGTGGGTGCAGCTTCAAACCAAACCGACCAAAAAAGAAAAAAAAAGAAAAGAGGAGAAAACAGGGAAAAATGAGGCAATGTGCTGGCTCCGTGCTGCCACCCCCACTGAGCGTCTCCTAGTGCTGGGACCCCTGGTAGTGGAGTGGGGGCAGAAGGTGGGTGCACAGCTCAGCGTCACCCCAGTGCCACGCCACTGGTGTGACACCCTGGGACCCTCACCAGGCCCTGTGCTGATCCCAGGAGGGCAGCAGCCCCCAGAGCTGCATCCCGGAGAGGGGCACTTGGGCTCTTTTTTTCTCTATTTTCTTTCTTTTTTATTTTTCTCTTTTCTGGTATGTCTGAGACACCCCTCCCAAACACCAAGGACAAGACATCTCTCCACTGGCAGCTCCTGGCCTCGCTCAGGGGGACAGCAGAGAAGAGCGAACACCTCCCCAGTGCTCAGCTCTCCAGCCAGACCCATTTTCTCTCTTTCTGAAGCCAAAACGGCCTGGCCCTCTCATGCTTCGCTCTGTCCCGCTGCGGGAGAGCAGGGACCTGCCTTTGGGTGCCGGATTCTGCCAACAGCTGCCCGGCAGATGGGGGTGCCAGGCCAGTGATGGGTGTCCCCATGGCACGGCCGCCCCGTCCTGCAGCAAGGTGGGGAGCAACCAGGCAGGGCAGCAACTCCGCCACAGCCTCTTGACTTCTGCCCTCGCCTCACCCTCATCCTCTTGTTCTTTTATTTTTCTTTCTCCTTTCTCTTTTTTCTATTTTCCTTTTATTTGTTTTTCTTTCCCTTTTTCTTTCTCTTTTTATTATGTCTTTATTCCTTTCCTTTCCTTTCCTTTCCTTTCCTTTCCTTTCCTTTCCTTTCCTTTCCTTTCCTTTCCTTTCCTTTCCTTTCCTTTCCTTTCCTTTCCTTTCCTTTCCTTTCCTTTCCTTTCCTTTCCTTTCCTTTCCTTTCCTTTCCTTTCCTTTCCTTTCCTTTCCTTTCCTTTCCTTTCCTTTCCTTTCCTTTCCTTTCCTTTCCTTTCCTTTCCTTTCCTTTCCTTTCCTTTCCTTTCCTTTCCTTTCCTTTCCTTTCCTTTCCTTTCCTTTCCTTTCCTTTCCTTTCCTTTCCTTTCCTTTCCTTTCCTTTCCTTTCCTTTCCTTTCCTTTCCTTTCCTTTCCTTTCCTTTCCTTTCCTTTCCTTTCCTTTCCTTTCCTTTCCTTTCCTTTCCTTTCCTTTCCTTTCCTTTCCTTTCCTTTCCTTTCCTTTCCTTTCCTTTCCTTTCCTTTCCTTTCCTTTCCTTTCCTTTCCTTTCCTTTCCTTTCCTTTCCTTTCCTTTCCTTTCCTTTCCTTTCCTTTCCTTTCCTTTCCTTTCCTTTCCTTTCCTTTCCTTTCCTTTCCTTTCCTTTCCTTTCCTTTCCTTTCCTTTCCTTTCCTTTCCTTGCTTCCCCCTTTCCCCTCTCCACACTACACCCAGCATGGGTGGGTGGGGAAGTCAAAGGGAGAAAAGCCGAATCCCCCCCCAGTCTTTGTACGGAGCACATTTTGTAACTGTGGACTTTTGTAAAACGGCAAGCACTTTTTCAGAGCCAAACCTCGACAATAAAGAGCATCAACGCAGCC
>NW_010188492.1:0-5083 GCF_000695765.1 Mesitornis unicolor
AAATAATATATATATACTGCATTGAAAGGGAAAAAATAGGCTCAGAGCTTGTGGGTGTTTTAATAAGTGTCTAAGTGCAAGTAGTTTTAAGTCTGTGAAGCTACTCTTGTGCTTAATAATAAACATCTGTGTAGGTTTTTGTACCCTCAGATTTCAGACAGGCCTGAAGAGCCCACAGCTCAGCGTAGATGATTTAAAGCTCAGGTCAGTGTTTATGCACAGAGCACTTGGAGAGGCAAAAATAGAAAACATACAAGAACACAGTGTATTTCAGGGGTGACAATAACAGTTCTAATTCTGAGCAAGTTATGTGTCTGTAACATGCATATTACAGAGACATGTTTAAAATACCAGTTCACACAGGGCAAATCCAGTATTTGAGTGCATTTCATGCTAAGTCTTTTAAAAGAAGCCTACATTCCAGTGTGTCTTCATTCGGTAATTTAATTGGGATGTAGGTCTTTGAGCTAGTGACTGATTAGAAAACATGACCTGCTTGAGAGATCAAGAAGGTAAATTGATAAATGTTGTAGCAAAGGTTAGTAACGTGTGAGAGAGGAGAAGCTGCTCTGGGCTTTGAATCACTGATCAAGGTCAGCTGCAGTTCATTAAAATCTTTAGAGATTTAGATTCATTGTAAATATGCCCATATACCATAGTTTATCTTGCAAATCTTACCCATTGGTTGTTTAGTAATATTGCATATTGTTGCAGCAGTTTTATGGCAGTAAATTTACACCGGGGTACAAAGCCAAAGTCCTGTAAAATACTCGAATTGGAAAAGCAGGCTGGAAGGGTGACGAGGCTCGCCCCGGCGCGTCCCACGTCCCTCTGTCTTCACGCCAGACGCTGCCCCCGCGCTCCTCGCTGCTTTGCTGATTAGAAATCTTCAGTGCACACCTGGTTTTGTGCTGATGGTGTCCTTCAGCTTAAACAGCTTTTCCTTCCGTGGCAGTTGTCCCTGTGGTGTCTGTGGCGGGCGGTCGCACACATGGCCTGGCTCACGGCCGAAATGGGACACAGCCCGGCTGCTTTCACACCCTTCCCTGAGCCGGGGGTTTGTTCTCCTCCTCAGGCCACTTTCTCTCTGTCAAGTTTGCAGTTGAACACAGGTATCAGTACACACATTTGCAATGACATCTCAGCACTGTGCTGAACACGGTATTTCTGTTTTCTGTGAAACGTGCTGGAGCACAGCCATGCCAGACAGCCACCCCGTCACCATCGTGCAACCAAAGACCTCAGGCTTTTACCCCAGTCTGACTGACGGGCACTCGAGTTCTGCGTTCCTGACCCTGTGCTCCCTGCTAATCCATCTTCTGTCTTTGCAGGCTGTAGTCCTCAGGAACGCCCCTCTCTTCTGAACTGTCCATCCTCTTTATTGGCCTCCTTGTCCAGGTTTGTTCCTTCTCTTGCCCCAAAGGCAAAGACATGGGCTGAAGGCCATCTAAAGGGGTTGTTCTTAGTCATGTTCAGCCAGCACAGGCCCTTGGTCCTCTCCAGTTCATCCTGATTTTGCCTGAGCTCATTTGGATGCTGCCACCCATTCGGTGCCGCTCTCCCTATCTCTGCTTACGCCACCAGTGCCAGGTCCTGATTTCATTCCAGCTCCTCATTCACCTTCTGAAGAGCGCACACCTGCTGCCTTCATCTTTCTGGTACGCATTGAAGCTAATGCTGATGCTTCTCCTTCGTGGTGCGGTGTCGCTCGTGCACCGGTCGGATGAAGTCCCAGCAATCTGTGGTTCCCAGCAGCTGGGGCACACCTCACGCCACCTCTGTCTTGATGGACCTATCAGCGCTGGAAAAGCTGCTGGGGCAGCATCCCCGTACTCGCTGCTGCAGCATTTGGGCAATTCATTGCCCGTTTCCCAAGCCGTGGTTATTTCTCAGGTGTGGTCCTTGTCCCAGGGAAATACAACCAGTGTTGCAGGGCAGCAAAGGCTGTGTCTGTCACGTCCCATCGCACGATGCCGCTCAAATGTCAGCTTTCCACCTGTCCCACAGGGTGACTTCATGAAACCAAACGTAACACGGTTTTATGTGCACTGGCTAATGTGCACCACAAGTGGTTATATTGTTAAGTAAAATGCAGTTGCAGGTGTTCTGTTAAAAGCGGAGAAATGTTCTTTAAAACCTGACCAAATACCTTTCCTTTAGGTTATTCCTGACTCAAATCTGTTGCCATGAGGTTAAAGTGATGTTAAATCTACTAAAAAAAGCCCCTAACAGAAATACTTTTAAAGTACTTTTCTTGAAGCATAACTGTGAATCACTTTGAGCTTAATGGTTTTAAAAAATCTAGAACAAAAGAGGTCTTTTTCCCTAAAACAGCTGTGCAGTTTTATTAAAAATTTAAAGAAATCTTATGTGTCTAATCCTTTGAGCGGATGTGTAATTACTTGGCTTGGGCTCTTACACATGGATAACCTAGCTGTACTGTGAGACAAGATTCTTATGTTTAATTTAAAGAATCATGGGTGTGCTTTGGAGATTATCAACACCAAGCCTCGTAAAGGAACACAAAACCAGAACAACTATTCTACATTATCATTTGTTATACAGATGTTACAAACCATCTGACGAGCAGATAGCGCAGTTTGCAGGAGTCTTAGCAAACGATGGTGGGGTACGTAGAATAAAAAAGTGGAAATCCTTCTTTTTGAAGATGTTTTCCCTCCCCAGATTTTAGATTTTTTCCCCCTGTATTCAGGATTTTGCATTTGATATGTGATTCCTTTGGGTGAACCTGTTGCTTCAAGACAAGAACCTTTCCAACTGCCCAATTCAGCAGCCCTATAGAGCTTGAGCAAGGCCCTACCTGACCTGCGCTGTACGTGCACAGTTGCATTAAAGGGAGATCTGTATCTGTCATAATGTCACTGCCACAGGTTAGGTGCTTTGAAAATGAATGTATTTTAAAGGTCCAGGAACGTGATCATACAGAACCGGTTAAAAACCAGCTCATTTTGCTAAGATAATTTTGTGAAAATATGTATGATTCATTATTTAAAATGCTGAAGGACTAACCCACATCTGAAATAAATTACAATCTCTTTCAATCAGGTTTGAGATATCAGTCAAAATCGCCTCTGATGTGTGCAGATACCACTCCATTGAAGTCAAGTCTGCTTACAATCAAGCTGATTTTAGCCAAGGGACACTTTTTTCTTTATTTTCCTTTTTTTTTTTCCCCTTTTCCCCACTGACCCCCTTAGCATTCTTCTTCATATTAATTGCATTTTTTTACATTACACTTGGTTGTAGTCACTTTGGTGACAAACACGTACCGTACAATTGTCTTCCATAGAAATCACGTGTGCACATTATTTTCAAAATCTGTATTACAAAGTCTTTTATCCTTTTATTAGTTTAGTACTTAAGCCCCAGACATAAGAAAGAAGCCTATCAGTGAAAATCAATTGAAATGCAGTTAGATACAGATCTGATGTGCTGTGCAAGGAGGCTTAGGCCCAGCACAATAAAATCAATTAAGGCCTTTCTAGCCCCGTGCAGTTTTACCCATCCAATCACTTTTCACACATTCCCTCCATTAGTTTTGCAAGAGGGATTTATATATATATATATATATATATTTATGAATTATGGTGAATGAGACCCTTGTTATGAATATCTAGATGGATCATTACCCTATGAAAACCAGCCTGTACTGGTGCATTGTGATTAAGGCTTTCTGCTGCTACTGTCAATAAAGTTCAGATTCATCCGCCTCAATCTATGATAGGGAAGCTGTAGCCATTGTTGTCTAATTCACTTAACAATGTTATAATTATGATTTGTTTTGGTTCATCGTCATAATTTACATAAACCCTTTTGTATTTGTTAATAATTTGGATTAGTCGTCAAGCTTAAGGAATGTAACAGATCAAATAAACAAAAGGGAAATAATAATATAGAAAAAGGCACCGGGCCTACCCAGACAGATGTGAAGAGCAGATTAAATTAGTTGTGTACGATGCCGAAAAATGAAATATTTTGTGTTGAGTCCGTGCAAAGTACAGGTTAGAGCGTGGGGCGGAGGGGTAACACCTTACTGTCAAAACTCTCTTTCCTCGGTGGGAGTGGATGGCTTAGCTGAATTTGCATTTAAACCCTAAATATTAGCCAAGCCAGGGACAACTGGACAGACAGCTCTGGTGTATGATCGTTTATGCAAATGAAGATGCAATAAAACGAGGCTCCTTGAAAAATCTGCCCTAGTAAATTAGCGGAAAATGCACCGCCATAAACAGCTGTTGCATTTTAATCAAGCATCTGTAGAGTATATTTTGCTTTGTGTTACAAACAAAACAAAACAAAAACCACCCAGATTGTGGCAACCTCATTTTATATTCAGAAATTAACCCGTTCTGCACTGCTAAAAGGAGTAATTCCCAGGTCAGAGCTTTAATTCACCGAGGGGGTAGAAGTATGTTTAACTCACTGCCTTTCAGGTTATCTTGGATAATTTAAAAAGCAGTATTTCTGAATGGAAGAATAATTGGCAAATTCTAGTTCTCTGTGATTTTGGGGATGTTTTTGCTTGTGCAGCCTCATAGTTTGAAGCACATTTTCTAATGAAATTGATCCAAAGGAGTATAAAGAGTGTTTCTTCTAGCTTCGCACAAATTAGAATTCATCTTGCAAAAGAGCCCAGCTGTCAGGTTGCGTTAGGAAACAGCCTTTGTATTCCTGTGCTACGAAATCATCCGTCTCGGTCTTCAAAGAGTTAATAAACACCCCGAGCTGTGCTGATCTTGTAGCTTTAGCGAGCCTTAATCTGTAAGCTTGATTACCTCCTAACCCTCCGTCGCCTGCCTCCCTCCCAACGCAGCGGGAGTTTTACGGCAGCATTAGTGGCATTTTGCCCAGCTTTGGCTTTAGGGAAATCATTCAGTGAGAAAGAAAAGCAGAAGGACTGGATCTGGCTGCTGCTGCCAGGTCATTCACGCCACGGCAGGGCCGCAGGAGCTCGGCAACGGCCGTCCCCTCCGCTGCCGAGCAGGTCACCTTCCACCGGGGTTTAGACATGCTGCTATGTAGGCAGCGGTGCCTTCCCCAAAATAACTTATGGTTTGTGCTC
>NW_010188492.1:5114-55931 GCF_000695765.1 Mesitornis unicolor
AGCGTGATTTTCTTTATATCACATACACAGCATACGGGCATCGGTGCGTGTGTCCTTGGTGCGTCTAGGAGCAATATTACTACAGATTTATGTGCTCCGGGCTCTTTGTGCACACAGAGGCAGACAGGAATATTTAGTGGAGTTTGCTTGCGCTCCAGGAAAAACTCACAAATGGGACTAATTCTTACCCCTCTTACGAGCTGGATAGTCTTTATTTACAGCGCTGGCCAAAACTACCAGCTGCCTTCTGCCCACCTTGCTCGTAAGGGGGAATTCTCGCTCTGCAGGTAGTGAGGAGTTGAACTTTTTGGTTACCATGATGCATTTCTGTAGGTTTGGTCAAGGGCTCTGCTGATGCTCAGCAGAAAGTTTGGCCCTTTTAACTCACGTGAGGTCCTATCACGGTTTAATGCAGTGATTGCTCTTCTGGGTGACTCTTAACATGTTTTTCTATGAACATTCCCAAAACCGATTTGCTTCCATCCCCTGTAATATCGTTATCTGCTTCTGGAAAATGGCCTTGGCACTTGGTACTGTTAACATTCTGTGTTTCAGAAGGAATAGCGCAGTTAGGCGTCACACCACAACTTAACCAGGAGTCTGCTGGTGAGTTGTTTGGCAGGAGAAGACTGTTTTTGGGGATGACGTTGCGTGTGCGTGGTACATCCAGCTTTAAACAACCATCGTTGCACTGGCCTGGGAGCAGGGCAGTGCGGGCGGTGAAGAGGAGGTCAGGGCTGGGCCCGAGCACGACTGCCATGGAGCTGGAGGTCACTGCTGTGCTGTGAGGGGCAGGTGGGAGGCTTGGACAAGTGACTTAAGTTGCACCTGGTTGCTAAAATGTGAAGTCTAAAACCTGTGTGAGCACAGACAGACATCATCCTGATTATTGCATTCGCTTTTAATCAAAGTCTTTGATAGAGGGACAAATAACTGAGACCACTGCTCTGAAATTTAAAGCCAAAACAACAACAACAAAACCTACCCTTGGCTGACATAAGATAAAATTAAATAATCTTTAGAAAACATCTGTTCTGGGGAAAGCCGTGTGTGTCTCGTTCCTCTCTTGTATCTGCAGAGTGGTAATGTGTGCCTTCCACTGGGTATTTTCTGCCTGGTTAAAAATGGCTGCTGGCTCTCCGTTGTGCACCGCTTCAGCTGAGGGTCTTCTGGCAACGTATTGGCTTATGAAGTGAAAGCTACTGATGTAAACTCCAGTTCCCATTTTGTAAGTGAAGCTGCTGAGGTTGGTTATCAGTTGCCAGAAGGCTCTGGTAGCAGGACTTGGCTGTTAGGGGTCTTGAGCAAGCTTGAAGGCATGCAAGTGAGAGAAAGCATTTAGTACTCCTCATTCTTCTGAAATTTGGCTGTGTTGCTGGTGTGAATGTGGTCTCACCATGCTTTGTTCTCCAGTGGAAATTCAGTTTTAGAGCCCTCGGGTGCTCCCTTGATAGTGTTTGATTCAGGAGGGACTTCACAGCGGGTTGGTCAAGGACAGCCCTCATCATCCTCACCCCACTGCTGACAGAGCAGCTTGCCTGTGGGCTTGAGCTGGCTTGTTTGCCATGTTTATTTAATAAAAGTTCAGTCTTTGCTGCTGTTTTGAAACAGTAGGCATGTGTTTATCCTCATTTCAGCATGCTGTCAGCAAGTATTTCCTTAAAAAATATTTATTGTAATGTTCTCTCCTCTGTTGTCAACGGTAGCACCTCTCTTGTTAAGCAATGTGGTTAAGTGCGGTGTCCAGAAGATGCTAAGAATACAATCCTTAATATATTTATATATTAATTAATATATTAATGCAGGTTTCTCCTCAAAATGTCATCTTTGTCTAATAATACTTTATAGAAAGTGCTGATGTTACCCAGCACCCGCCCTGTGTTGTGCTGCTGCTGCTCATTTGGATGGGACTGCTTTCTTGTTCCTGAACTTGAAGGAATTTTCCTCCTCTCCCCTTCAGTGCAGAGCAGCAAAGTGCCCATGTAGGGGATGAGGATGGAGAACTTTCCTACTTGATGTAGAAACAACTGCCCTCGTTATCTTCCCAACTTTCTCAATGTAGACGGGGTGGATGGCACCACCTCCTTCAGATCCCTATAAAAGAACAGAGTGAGTTTAAATTAAGCATCGAGACTGAAGATTCTTGCTTTCTGTTCCACTTTGACCTCTTTGCTGGATTTAAATCCATCCCAATATTCCAGGGTATTCCAAGGCAGTGTAGATTGCAACTCACATGTGAGGGTTATGCTGCTCTTCACAGCAGAAATGGTATTTACAGGTTAATATGGATGTATGCCAGTGCCCACTAGCCTGTCGCGGGGCACACTGAGCGCTTCACTCCTTGTCTTTGTACAAATAAATTTTGGTAGATGGGCTCATTGTTTCTCTCCATATTTCCTCAACAACCCACCAAGCCGCAAAAAGTGGCATTTTCAGTGTCCCGGTTGTAGCAATTACCACCAATATAATATAAGACCTATAGGAAATAGTTAAAAAAAAGTCTTGTCTTTACTGACTTTCCAAGGAATAGACGTACCACGCACTGAGCAGGCTTTAAAGTTTTAACTTACAGCTGCCCCGATAATTAGGAATAAATACAGAATGTTTGCGGATAAATTGCATTTGAGTTTAAAATCTTTTGCTCTTGCTCTCAGCCTGTAGTTTTGCACTGCTGTGAGATGCTTGCCAGCATTTAATATCCTCTGTCTTCGCTGTGACCATGCCGTGACCTTTCAAAATAAAAGTTGCAGATCGGAAGTAACTGGCTGAGAATTAGTGCTTGGTATATTCCAGTTTACACAGAAATGTCCTCGGTTAAAATCTGGTTCATTCATCGGTCAAACTGTCCTTACTTCCTTTAATTGAATTAAGATGGGCAAATGAGAGATGTGTGCAGGACAGAAACAAATTCTTTGGCAAATCACTGTTATCCTTTTGATAGTGTAAAACGAATCAATTAGGAGCATGTCAAAGCTTCTTTGACACATGCACAACTTTGAAGCAGGGAATATTTCATAAAAGTGGAAATTTAAATTGGAAATAGGAGAATGTAAATTAGATTTTACAATTACACGTAATTTAATTTTTCTTTTTGAGAAAAATAGATGGCTATTATTTGATCATATTTTATAGGCTGTTGCATCTACTGTAATCATTTTTATAGCTTGTTCATTTTACAAACATGCTCATGTACCTTTTGTCTCATTGAATTATAGCAGCAGCAGCAACAACAAAAAGAGGATTTTAGCTGCTTTCCATTAAAACGAAAGATTCTGAGTGTTAGTCGAGAGAACCAGCTCCGCTCTGGGTCCAGAAGAGAGCTGATGAAGCAGGACTTTCAGAAGTACTTGCACTTTGATAGTCTTATTTTCTGCATTTCCTGACCGGGAATCCACCCTTTTCCATGGGGGGTTTTGGGGGTTTTGTGCTGTTCGTGGAGTTGGCCTTGGCAGCCGTGTTTCATGCAGTCTCTTAACAAGTTTGTGTAGGTGACGAGATGAACAGAACAGACTGCTTCAATTCAGACGGGTCTAAAACTGCCTGAAATTTTCAGTGGGAGCTCTGACCGAAAGGAGTCTTGTGAACATTTACATGCTACATCATTTTTCATTGGAAGTAATTCACCAATTAATAAAAATATATGTGCAGTTACAATATCTTTAGCAAATGACATGAATTTCACACAGGGTGCTTGAAATTATATAGAATATGATTGTGCGTTTTGAAAACTTGAACTATCACTTTATAATTCTGGTCTGGATTGAAACAGAATTTAGATTTAAAAAACTTAAGAGCAAATTATTAAATTAAAAAAGAAAAGATATAAGAGATGAATGAGAGTTAAGATCCATCCTTTCTTCTTCTTTTTATGCAGAGTGTTTCTGTAGTGGGTTTTTTTTTAAAGTTAATTTACTAAAAAGTTTGCTTTGCTTAGTTTCTTGCGGGCTGTGTGGAGAACAAGAGTTCTCACAGGAACCGATGCACAGGGACTTCCAATACCTGTATTTTCAGCATGAACCGCACGCTTTTTTACTTGGGAGGTTTCAGAAAATACCCCGTTTTGATTGATCTATGGTGCAGTACATTTTCTTGCTTTTTTTTCATACCTGAAGGAGCACCTTGGAAGGAAGAAATTCCAGCCCTTGGCTACTGGTAAACCTTACCCATAGGCTGCCTTATTTTTGGCTGGCTTCCTTATTTTGAAGCTTTTTGTTTGTCCCACAAAGATACGCAGAGAGGAAGAAAAGGAAAAACAGCCAAAAACGATCGTTGCAAGAAGCTCTAAGCACATTAACAGCAGATTTGGAGTTATTTATTGATGGCTTTGCCCACTGGCGGTGTGAAATGCGTGTCGGTTGTCATCACCAGTAACCGTTTCAGCACGTTGGGTGCCGTTTTTATTTACACCAGTGGCAACGCGCTTGTAAACAGCGGCATGGGGAGGTCGGGGTCAGCGCTGGGGGTCAGAGCGGAAGGGGTCATCGCCATTAACCCAAGTTTAGCAGCAAATCGTGCGGCCCTGTACGGGCTGGGGCCTCAGCGCCTGCCCAACTTGGGAAAACTTCGGTAGCTCAAGTAATTTAGCTGCAAGGGTTTTAATTTGGGCTTTCTGGGGGTCATTAAGTCTCTTGGATATTGTATCTGTGTCGTATCTGTTCTTATGGGCTTCCTGGTCTTTGTACCAAAGTGAAACTGTTCATTTAGGGCTTGATTCCCTTCTGCTTGGGCGTTTGCCGTTGGCAGGAGCAGGGTCGGACTAATCCCACACATCATGAAATAAAACAAGGTCAGCAGCGGCAGCGATTGAAACCTGAACTCGGACCCAATGAGGCAGAGGCTGTTTATAAAAGAAAAAAAGTGAAGTTTTTCTATTTTTCTGCTTTGCCAGGTTTTTCAGGAATGCACAAGCCAGGGCTATCAAGAAGAACCTGCAATGAGGGCTTGCAGAAGTGGCAAGGAATCGGGGTGCGTGGCCCGGCGCGCTGAAGGGACCTGCTCTAAAACAGAGTTCCCCTGAAGGGGTTTCCAATTAAGCACCCAGAGAGAAAACGCGCACGTGTTGCTTGTTGCTCGAAATACCTTGGCCGATGTGTTTGCGAAGGACGGCTTGTTTGCCTCCTTCTGAATGCAGAGCGTACGTGTTGCGACTGAAAGGGTTCAAGGGAAAAGGATATTCCCCGAGGATCCTTCACCTCCCCGACTTTTATAGAAGCTTTTTGCTTTTAATGCTTTAAAGGCAAAGTAATCTTTTATTATTTACTTTGTATATTGTGTTTTCTGGAACCTTTAGGGGGTTTAAAAATTCATAACAAAAAAAAAAGCAGCCCGAGACTTCACCTATCTATTTCAACTTGTTACCGCGCAGAAATGAAATCCATCAGCGCTGTTAAAGGAGACAAAACTGTTCCCATTAATGTTCCCTGTATTTACAAGTTACACTGTGTTTTGAATCGTGTAAGGTCCTGAACATCTCCTCACCGCTGCGCACTCCAAGTTAATGTACCTGCTCGAAATCCCCTCTGTTCCCATCTTTTTCGTGCACTTGACACAACGGTGTCTCCCCGGGAGCTCTTTTTGTCTCCTCTGCCAGGCAATCTCTGCTGCAGCGTCCAAATTCTCTGGTTAGAACCCTTTAAAGAAGCTGAAAATTTACAGTTGCAGTTAAACACATTAGCTTAGTGTTTCCAGAAATACCTCGTGGGTTTGAATACACAGATCTAATGAATTTTAATGGGAATAAGCTTTGAATTATGTAAAATATAGTAAGATGTTCATCTTGAACCAAACTAAAATAATCTTTTAAAGTAACATTTTAATACACGATTTATCTAACATAGATAATTTATACAAGTTTCTTTCAAACCTCAATCTGTTCCCTTAAGCAGTATTTCTGCCAAAAAGCTTTTCTTTTTCCTCTAGAATCATGGGGTTTCTGGATTATACTCAAGAAAGTTATCTAAAGCCGCCTTTAAATTCCCGCAGTCCTGCTGTTGGGGTGTTCAGAATTTGATGTGTAAATAAAACTTGCAGTCCGCCTCTCTAACGCGTCCTTTGCTCGTCCACAAAAACGTGTGTCGTTTGATTCTCTTAAAAGAAGAACTTAATTCATTGGCTGATACGTGCTAGATAGCACTTATTGAAAGCACAAAGCCGCATTATTTATAGATACTATATTTGCATAATACATGAAAGCAGAAATATTTTTTCTTCCCTTTTGGTGCAGAGGGGAGTGCTTGGAGTTGGGCTTTTCACCATGAAGAGCATTGGCGACCAGGGGCGGCTCCGTCGAGGGCGGAGGGGAGCCCAGAGTTGAGCGCTGGGTGAAATTGCTCACTCATTACTCACTCGTTACTCACACCGCTCATTGAAGATGTTTTCCAAGGCTCACATCAGCATTTTCGATCCACGTAACCTATTGGGGGAGTTACAAAAGCTCTGCGCCGGGTTGTGTAACAGCACTAGATTTCTGGATTGCTGCAATGTGTGCGCACCAATGGTGTTACTATTAATTTTCTGAATCAAATCCTGTGCGAGGAGCCAGATGGCTTGGGAGCATCTTGTCATCCCGACCACTGCAAACACATCTAGCCATCAGAAAAAGAAGATTGAACTGTGATTTCACAGATTTTTCATTAGTTAATCTGGGATAGAGAGGCTTCAAAGATCCCATCAGTTAATTCTCTCAGCACTTGCGGAAATTTCGGGCACATTGTGCTAAAGCTGGCTTGAAATCCAAGCTGAGAATCGCTGCCTTAAAGAAGCTGATCTCCTCCATGTGCTGATATTAAAATAAATAGAAAAATAGGAGTTAAAAATCCTCCTCTTACGTGGAACTGGACTGAAGGTGATGTTTTAGAAAACACTTTGAATGCTTCCAGTATTTTCTGAAGCAATCAGTGAAGCTGTCGTGATCTGTAATCTGTTTCATTCCAAATGCTTCTAGAAAGTGTTGGCTAAATTAAATGTTCTCTAAATATACAGATGCTAAAAGAAAGGATTTTTTTCATTTTCCTTTTGGCTAGCTGTAATGGCACTTTCACCTCTGCAAACAGACCTACTAAATAATAATCAGTTGCAATCTGTGAATTTCCCTCCCCTTATCAATTATTAAGTATCATAAACCTTCTGTTTGGATAATCTTGGCACCACTTTAAGCGTTAACAGTAAATTTATTTTTAATTAAATCTGTGCATTGAGAATAAAATGAGGCTCTTCTGCATACTAAACAGAACACATATGCCACCTCTACTTATTATCAAAAAATCTGATAATGCTTATGAAACTTGTAAAGGCTGGAGTTCATTGTCTGTGGCCCATTTAACTTCAGCAGCGTTAGTTAATGCCAGTGACTGCTGTTGCTCTAGAAGTGTTTAAGAGCATTCCCCTTTCTTAATCCAGTTCAAAACCCTCTCGTTTCGGCACAGGTGACCAGGGAGCACGGGTGTATCTGTGTGCTGGGGGTGTTTCCAGAGCAGTGCTTTGGGATACAGAGAAAGCAGTTTGCCTTCTCAGATGCATTGACCTGGAAGTTTAAAGTTATTATCAGTACAGATTTTTGTTGTTGTTGTTGTTGTTATTATCTGCTACTTAGGTGGATGTTTTTTTCAAGGGCTTTAGTGAATATGCGGCAGCTCACTGTTCCACAGGAGGAAAACCAGCTCTACAAAAATAAATCAGGAATGTTTTGACCGTTCAGTTCAGGAGGCTTTCTGGTACCTAATGTAAGATGTGGCTGGGTGAAAATACCTTTCCAGGTGTGTTTTTGTTAAGCTTTTTGATAACCAGAGCAGTATCTGCAATCACTGAGCGCTCCTGCTGGGGCCAGGAAGCGTCCCGCCAGTGCTGTGAATCTCATCATTGATGTTTTTTCGGCTCGGGGCTGGGTGACATTAGCCCAAAGGGAAACCCCGGCCCGGCGGCGCGCACTGGGCTGCCATTGTCCGCTCTGTCCCAGCAAGAGCGCGTGAAGCTGTTTGCATAGCGTGCTACCTCCGTCAGGGTCAGCTCCAGTCTGCGGCCGCTAGAAATGAAAAACATGCCCCAGCCGGGACAAGAGCAGGGTCAACAGCTGGCAAAGGATATGGCAATCATTTATATAAATATGCTTTCTCAAGCCCACAAAAACAAAAAACCCAAAGCCAACAGCTGGGAAGGGTTGGAAGTAGCCCCAAGGCTGGTTAGTTCCCTTCCAGATGGGGAGGTTAGAGCGGGGCTAGCCAGGCTGCTCCACATAGACTTCCGATTCGCATTAGAAATGAAAAGAGGGGAGGAAAGGAAAGAGGAAGAAAAGCTACAAGCATGACTGCTCTGTTTTTCACCTAACTTAATCAAATAAGTGAAGAGTTTCCGAGACGGAAGGCTTGCATTTATTGGTATTCACGCTCGGTTTTCTGTGTTTATCACGGTGTCTGATACACTCCTTAACTATTTAAAAAGGAAGCGTATATATTCTGTAGAATGGTTTATATGTAATGTCATGGTCATTTGTAGCCGCATTGAAGAATCATGTGAAGATTTATGCTCCCTTCATGTCTTCTCACTGTTTATACAGTCAGATCCGAAGGAAGGAGACAAAGAAGTTTGCCGTCCATGACTCTGAGCCCTAATGGGCTGATACGGTTTGTTCCTATAATTTGCTTTTACCTGTAACTGTGCTCTTAGCATATTTTTATCTGTCAAGCTGAAGAAGACTCTTAACAACTGCATATCGTGATGCAGGAAACTGTTGGTGAAAAAGTCTCAAATGTGAGTGGTTTGCCTTTCAGAGTTCACAAATGTGGATGCAGGTTTTACAGCAGAGTTGGTTGCAGTGATACGTGGTGCAGCAGTTTCAAAGTCATCACACAAATGCAGAGATCACAGCATAGTTGCACGTTACATCGATTGAGCAAATACAGACCTTTACCTTCTGTAGCTCTCATCCAAACACAATTAGAAGAACATTTTCAAGACTGATTTACTAATGGTATCTTTTGCTCTTGAGGCAAATCTTCTCTAAAAGAGAATTTATACGGAAGCAGAAGGGGTTTGATTTCTCATGACAATGTTCAGTGTCTGTCCTTCAGTGAGAACTCTAACCTGTAAATAGCTGAGGACATTGCACACAGTGTGTGCTTTGTGCTTAACTCTACCAAGTGCTGTTCTCTAATGTTAATTGTACAACATCCCTTTAATTCGCACTGGGAAACAAGTAAGGAAATACTAGATCGCAGAGGCCCATTTCCAAAGTTGTCCATGGAGGTGGAAGTTCTCCAGAAGTTCAGAGGCTGCTTTCTTAAGTAAGGATCAGAGTTGTTTCTTTTTTACATGAGAGATGAATGTCACATAAGAAATTAAGAAACTGAATTCTCAGTTATTTACCATCTTCTGAAGAGTCACTAGTTCTTTCTTTTACTCAGAAGAACACACATCTTTCTTTTAGTATTTGTAATGTGAAGCACAATACTTTCTGTCATGGCTTGGAACTTCACATTTTCATTTTAGTTTGACGAAACTCCAGACGCTTGTCTACAGTTTTCTGTGGTCTGTACTTTTCTTTAAGGTTTTCTTTAGCAGTTTACAGGACTGGTGCTTTTCTGCAGTGATTGCCTTGATCATTTTCTGTTTTAACAAGCCTCAAGTTTGAGCTGGAGTGATGAGGCCAGCAGAGCCTTAGGCAGCCATGAGCCATTGAATGTTCTTTCCTCAGCATCGTTGCCACACAGGGATGTCAGAGAAGTCCTTTCACAATTGCCAGTGGTGTTTTGTGATCATTTATTGTACACTGTGGCTCCTTGGTGTCATACCACCACGACCAGTGGTGTCTGTTACAGTGAAGTCATTACTGGAGCATCCATGTTGAAAACTGGGACTTTGCTTTTGCTTTGTCCGTGGGGAGAGGATTTCTCTCCTTTCTGCTGCATGTGCAGCTGCATGAAATCCCACATGTGCGGCTAAGGCTGTATTTTCCATTTACGGTTCATAGCTGTGCTCCTACCTGTCAGTATTTGGAAAACAAAGTTATATTATGTTCATACAAATTCATGTTTTGGTTCTGTACGTAGTTATTTGTGGAGGCTAAAAGAGTTCCTGGACAGGTTGTCAGCATTGCAGCTCCTCCAAATATGAAATAGCAGCTATGGTGCAGGGGACAGAACAGTTTTCAACTCTGAACATCCAGTCAAACTCCTTATATTTGGGAAAAAGAAGTAATATTCACGTTAGCTGCGTGTTATATATTCATGTACGTGATATTAATCTCCTGCGTTTGATATTATCTCTTTTCCTCTTGGAAAAGACCAGTAAAACAAGGTAATTTAAAACTACCTGAACACATCCCTCCACCTTGCTCTTAGGCCCTGAAGCCATCACCTCCTGACCCCGGAGGTTACGGGTCTGGTGCTTTTTATCCTCCCTGATTTCTCAGTATCTGCCCACTTCCTCCCGACATCAGAGCCTCGTTATATAAGGAAATTGGAAACACCGACCGGCCTGGCCAAGGCCAGCAATCTCGGCCAGAGATAAGGTCTGGCCCCTCTGGTGCAAGAGGAGTGCTGATTTAAATAGAAACGTGCGCCGAGGGGATTTGAAAAAGCCGAAGTGGCTTCACAGTGGCCAGACACGAGTACATTTACTGAAGAAACTAATCTACGCTTTTACTCAGATACAGTGTAAAATATACCTTGAGACTTCTACAGCTTGAAAGAATGCATTTAAAAATCAGGAATACTTTAAAGAGGTTCGAATACCATAAAGGTTTAATGGGAGGATTAATAGAAGTATTAATAAACTGCTTGATTTCTTTTGTAGTTGCTAGTTTCAGACTTCTAAATTTTTTCTCTTGACTCTTGTATTTCTGAAACGTGGTTTTGAAGACCAGACATCAGGAGGTTAATGTTAGAGATGGAGATTTGAGCTAAGCTCTACCTGTAAGGCAGTGAGCTCCATGGAAAAACTGAGCATTGAAGGGAGAAAGCGCACATGGTAATGTCAAAGCCACTGACACAAAGGCAGTGTCATTTCTCCTAAAGGTTGTTGCTAGACTTCTGCCTTGACAGGATTCATTTTCTAAAGTGCCTACTTGTTTAGTTTCTGTGAAACAAAACTCAGCAACTGACTGGGATCGAGGCAGTCTAACCAGGATGAGAAATTTCAAGCAATAGATGATGGTGGTGTATCAAGTTAAGAGACCGAGACAAGCATTGCGTTGAAAAACAAAAGTCGTCATTAAGACATACGCATTAAAGGATGGCTGTGTATACAAAATAATATTTTGAATATACTTCTACTTCTGCTATATACTGAGATATATATATATATATATATATACACACACACACAGATGTATACTGCTACAATTTCGGTTGTCTGTAAAACTCAGTATGTTTAAGAATAATGCTGTTTGAGTATGGCAGCGCTACTGCTGGAAACCCTCACCAATAGCAATAATTGGAACAAATTTGATAAAGTTAAGTGTTGTAAATTCGTTTATTTACAGCGTTTCATGGAAGCAGAAAGCAAGGTGCAAGAAAATTTAAAGTATCTCAAATACTCTTACATGAAGTAACTGGTAGGAAGCATCTGATACTGGCAACATCCATGGGATGTGTGTGAATCAAGTCCAGAATCCAGATCAAATAAACTTCTTTTTCAGGACACACAATTGACCTTACAAAACCTCTAAAGGTGTGTTTCTTTTTCACTGTAACGAATCTGGTGCTCACAGGAGTAAGCAGGCAAATGGGACTTGAGGCCAGTTTTCTGACCAAGGCTACCAGTGCAAGCATCCCATGGCAGCAATCTGCAGGCTCTTTGGCAAAGGAAGGCCACCATCTGTAACATCAGGGCTTTCTGTGAACGTCTGAACCCCATCAGTTTCTGTTGAAGAGTATTTCAGTACAGTTTGAGCTTTGCTGGTAACAAATAAACAAATTCCTGTTCCTGCAGACTAAGATGGGATGGGTTGAAATAGGTCCCTCAGTATCTTGGTGATGGTGGAGGCCCAGGAAGGCCTCAGATGCGGAAATGGAAGGAAGAGCTGGGCATTAAATGAGAGGTAGCAAAATAGTATTAGGTAGCAAGAGCTTTCCTTAGAAATGTTAGTAGTTAAATGGTAAACATACTGTCTGTTAGTTAATATCTCTGGTTCTTGGAGTACAATTCTGAAGTGCATAGGATGGATTAAGAGAGGTAAATTTTAACTTAGGTACTGGCAGTTTAAAACATATTGTTGATTTAATCTCATTGAACTGCTCAATAAAGCACAACCGATCCATTTTACTGAACAGAACTTGAATAGGAAAGACCAATGAAAAAGAGAAGACTGAAATATAAACTTTGTTTTAGTTTATTTAGTAGCAGATGTGCAGAAAGCTTCATGTAATGAGCAAAGAAGAATAATTCATAGAATGAAACAGTAATTCCTTTCCAGAAGATTAACCAAATGGAAATGTTCAACACACAGGGCTGGTTAATTAATACTCAGGTCCATCATTTCACTGTAGGATTTTCAATTTAGGAAGGTGTCTCCCTTCTTAAAACAGAGATAGGTAAAATAATTGAAGTTGCACTGCGGTGTTTGAATTATGTTAAGTCACTTTCAGGTTTACTTAATGCTAAACTGACCTTTTTGTATTAGTGTTTTTCAGTTACTTGCCTTCAGGATAAATTTCCTCTTCCTCTTGTTATGCTGATTGGTAGAGCTCTTGTTAAATAGGATCATAATCATATAGAAATTCCTGTTTCTGTAAATACAGCATCTGAAGAATTAGTGCCTTGCCATGTACGTATACATACAGTAGACCTCAATTTTTACTATTTGGTGTTAACTTACTTGATCCTTACAAAGTCCCCTATAAATGTGGCTTCTCTCATAAATTATTATTTAGTGCTTTTCCATATGAAATTTATACTACAAATATTTTTCCTTGGTAGTCATCTTGGGTTTTGACGCAGCAAAACCAAGGGAAAATAGCTTAAATGTAGCTTAAAGTCATTTCCTCTCTTCCTTTTCCTAGGAACATAGCTTTAAATGCAGGTCCTGCTGGTGGCCCAACGCGGCTGTGCTAATGGACCTCGCTGGTGGCCCAGCGGGGCCTGCTCGGAGCAGGCCTGGGGCCTAGAAGTGCGTTTAAAAGCAGTCTGAGTTTCAGTGGCAAAGTTTAAATTGTTAGCTGGGTTACCAACCCCCCAGAACACACAAAAATCACTGAAGGTGGAGGGTTTTGATTGGGCCAGAGATGAGAAGAGCCGTCTGAAAAATGTTAACTGCATTGTGAGCTTGTGGACACGTGGAGTCTGGCTTCAGAGCCCCTTAACTTAAACTTGTCCTTTATAAAGAAAACAGCAGAGCTACACCAAAAGAAAGGATTCATAGGACAAAACAGAAAATAATTTAAAGGAAACCACCACCCTCTCCCAGTTGAATATTTCTTTACTTCTGTTTTTTCCTCCAGTATGAAGCAAGAAATCATTTAATTTTTGTATTAAACTTGAGTGCCTTAACATCATGCTGTGGTTCTTACCTACATTTAACAGGTGTTGATCAAATTATTTCTTACTTAATCTCTTGCCTCCCAACTGTGCTTATGCCAACTACAATGTCACTTTTCTGCCACCTAAAGGAAGGAAAATGCCCCGTGGGTTCTTTCCCAAAAAAAGCAAAGCCTGTTTTCATCCCTGTAGCCTGAGTTTTTCTCTCTAGTTCCTGCTTGCGTTGTCTCATAATGTGGTGAACAGAGGAACAGGACACTTCAAACCCTCATCATAAACTGTGAATTTAAAGCTCAGCATTTTAATAGAAGTATCATATATAAGTAATTTGTAATGAATTGGTTTTTTATCGTGGTTGTGCAGCATATAGGCCCCAGTCCAGCAAAGCACTTAGGTACACGCTTAACTCCAAACGCGCGAGGGGTTGAAGTCAAGTGTGTGCTTAAGGACTTCCTTTGCTGTACGCTGCTGCCGGGGACACACCGCAGGGCGTTGGGTTTCTGCGGTAGCAGGTGAGTCATTTTAGAAAAGATTTCTTTCTCTGTTATGAAGAGATTTCATGACAACTTGTCGACTTGAAATAATTATTCCTGAGGTTTTTTGGCATCGGATGAACTAAGCGCCCTGTGTTCATACATGGGTTTGTAGTGTCTGTATTTAAAAATGTATAATTTCACCTTCTGGCTATGGCAGTTCTCAGAGAGGCCAGGTTGTTCGGGTTTTTACTGTGTGTGAATTTGGAGCAGAGGCAAGAACTGAAAACTGTCCCTGAGACAAAAAGGTCAGTCGGTACCAGTCTGCAGGGAAGTGGTTCAGCTTACCCAAATCTCCTGATGCTTTCACAGCTCGTGTTCTGTTTGGGAAACAAAACCAGGTTTGGAGAATATCTGATGGAGGTGTATGTCACTGCTGGCAGACCTCCCCTTGTAATCCTGTCATTTTTTTCCTGCTTTTAGAGAAATAGACTTTATTTTTTAATTAAAAATCAGATGTGAAGAAGTATAAATGAGAGAGGAGCCCATGTGCGTATACGCCCTTTCACAGCTGGGGTTTTGGCAAAGTGTCGTTCCCGCTGTTAAACACGGTGACCTTGCTGCCTATGATTTACTAACTGTTTTACAAACATTTCCTCACTCTGTGAGGTTTGATATGTTCTCCATCCTCAACAGCTCAACGGAGTCACTCGACCACTGAGCCAAACCTGCCTTTGTTTACAGCTTTTCCGGAAATTTTCACAGAGAAAAAACTTTCTCCTTTTCCAATGTTTTATTTTTAAGTCAACACTTTCTGTGGTTTATTTGTGCAAAGCATCATTCGGGTACAAGGTATTGCACTGTATCCAAGTGGGAATTGCTGCCTTTCTAAAAATAAATTGGGGGTCATGTGAACCAGTGCAGAAAAATCTAAAGATACCAAATATTAGAGGACCTTTACATTTGCTGGTTCTTTTTTCCATCATATTCTGGGCCTGGATTTTTCTGAACTTTTTTTCCCACATTAGTTTCTATAATAGAACATAACGTAAAATGATGAAACACAGGAAGGAATCTTCTTTTAAACAAAATTATCAGTGTTAAAAATAACAATACTATTTTCCCTCGGTGCGCATTTTTTCTTGTAAGGGCTTTATTTAGGAGTCTCCCTATTAGATATAGCCAAAGAGGCCGATAATATTTAAGTGGCATTTTATTTAGTTAATTAAGGCTTCATTTTCCCAAGCACTAATTTGCCCATTGTGCTTTAAATTCTCATAGAGTTCATTTCGTTTGCATGTGGAACTCAAAAATAAGGGTGCTTTGGAAGAGGAAATTGTGCAGCTGTGTCTGATGTTTCTTTGCATTGAAACTTAGCGCAAATTAAAATTAGAATGGGATCGGAATGTTTTTGTTAACTGTTTTCGCAGTGGAGATATGTTTCATGGAAATGGCCCTGTTTTGCTGTCAAAGTTTCTCAGGGTCAGAGTGGAATTTCTCGTGAAAAAGAGGAGATGAGAAAAACCTGGGCTGCTTTGGCAAGGGCACGCGGGGCTCCTCCATGCCCACGAGTGGCCATTTCTGCCCCTTCTCTTTCCTTTAAAGCCGTATGTTTATTTAATGTAGTTCTTGTTTCTACTTAAATTGCTGCTAGTCCTGGCCTACAAAAAGACCGTTTCAGTGTTCTTTATTCTGCAATATCAAGTCTCTCCAGTATTTCATGGTAAAGAAAAAAAATTAGCTGGTTTGTTGAGCAATTTTTGTAAACTTGCCATTGATATGAGAGGTGAATAAATTCATAGAAAATCATGTCTTCTATTAGATGAACAGGTTACCAAGGACTGTGTATTAGGTTTTAAATCGACTTCCAAATGAGAAACCTATACCTAGTTTTCTGTCCTGATCAGTACATTCTTTGAGCTGGATCCCACTGAAAGTATATTTTCAGACTGATCTGAATAGTAAGTGTTTTCTTTGGATTTTACATCATTGAAGTAGATTGATGAAATAAAATTTAAATGGCCTACAAAGGTGTCAACATTGAACTCACAACAGAAATGGATGCTGTCAAAATACATCTTGCTATGTTTACATTTGTGTACTGTGGCTATATTACATATATTGCATTTTTAATCCTGTGAAATACAAGTGAATTATAATTCTAAATCTTCCTTTTAAATGCATTAGATTATTAATGCCGTTAAAGGAAATACCCACAAATGGAATTACTTCTGGAGGTTTTGTTTGCTTGTTTTAATCACAGAATCACTCATGCATTTGAAGTGAATTTCTGTAGCAGGGTAGCAGGTCAAAACGACAGACAGAACCATCGCCAAATGAAAACAACCTTTATATATTGATGAAAAATACATTTTACATCTAGAAATTATAATTAATTTAATAATCATTACTTAATGACGGTGTTTTAATGAAAGCTATAAGGAAATATTTTTGAATACTGTTTCCTTTCATCTCTCCAACATTTATGGGATGGAAATAAAGAAAAGAAACCTCAGGTCCGTTCCAGCCCCACAGGCAGTGGCAGGGTGAGGGCTGCGGCAGCAGGACCGCAGGGCAGGCACAATCTCACTCCAAAAATAACCTGTTTGCTGTTTCAGTTTCCCGTAAAGCAGTAGGGTGAAAAATTAAAGAATAAGTGACTGTTATGCAGAAAAGTGGTTAAAAGGGAGTGAAAATGGCAATGGGTCTTGAGCTCGTCTGCCTGAGGAGCAGGAACTGCGCCCATGGGTTCAGCTCATGACCTGGAGCGTTGCTCGTGACTCCAGGGGACCACGGTTGGGTCCGTTGCTTCTAAGAACGAGCCTCAGATTCTCAAGGGTGTTTGATAAACTGCTGGGTTTCTTGTTCTGTGCCTGTCCTCTAAGAAGGAAATATAACTAAATTTTAACTTTAAATGCTCGTTTTCATTCTGGTTTTATTGCAGGTATTGTGATTTAAGACAGTGAGACTTACTCGTAGGTTCAGTGATGTAGTTAAGGATTTGTGATTTTTTTTCTTCTTTCGGGATGTGGTTGTTGGTTTTTTCCTCTTTCTGAGCCCGCTTTTCAAATGTTCCTGTGCAGTTTGGAGGTTGTGCGGCTCATGCCAGGAAAAGCAGAGTGCACGTACCCGCACAAGGGCATGGCGTGTTACGCCAGTGCTCTTGGAAGACATACGTGGCTGTATCTTGATTTAAATCCATAGTTCAGGTGATGTTCGGCATCCCAGAAATAGGAGAACACCACCTCCAACACATTTGGTCTTACTTTCGGTTGGTGAACGGAGCTATTGCTGAACATCTTACAAAGTAGATGTCCACATATCAGGAAACCAGGTAGGAGTCGTGCCTGCAGCTGTGTTTGGGAGACAATCTGGGATGGATCCCACCTGGAGAGAGGGAGGTGCAGGAAGCAGAAAGGGAAAAGGACAAGGTGCTCATCCCTGGCTGCAGCCTTGAGCCGGCACAGCAGCGCTCGCAGCATGCTTGTGGTTCCAGGATATGATATAAGTAGCGTAGAGTGGTTTTGTTGCTAGGGGAAAAGTGCTAAAAAAGGCTGTATCTCTTGTAGAGCTTGGATCCTTTGGGTATTTAATGTACAATTTCTGCTAAGGACGCTCAGAATTATACCTCTGATTCTAAATTGCTTAAATGTTGAAACATATGGTCTTGTGTGCTGTTCGCTAGGAAACAACTGTCCGTATCCACGCTGCCAAATTCAAATAAAATCACACTGTAGAAGCAGGGAGTCTGCAGCAGCTCAGCAGAACTTTAAAACAGTGTTTTTACTAAAAGGCAAACCTGACGTATAGAAAAACGCTAATTAAACTAGTGCCGTATATCAGTAACAGTTAATTAAATGTTAATAGCTGAGAAGTTTTTCAATTAAAAATGAACTGTTTGTGTCCTCTTGATTTCTTCTGGGGGCCAGGTTCGTGTAGCTGTCATTTGTTGAGTTCTCTGCTACAGTAATCATTTTAATAAAATGCAATTATCTGCATAATTAATTTCTTTGACTGCTCTGCTGTGTCCTTCTTGTGCAGAGACCAGAATGTCAAAGATCAAGTAGACTGGGGAAAATAAAAAAATGGCGTTGTGAAAGGATATAAAAAATACTTGGAATTTCAATGCATTGGCTTCTATTTATCTCAAATGTCAAGGGCAGTGTAAAATGTATTTTTAAAATGTGTTTTTGTATGGTTTGAGCCCATTCTTGGCGTAGTTGCGAATCTAGAGGGGCCTTTGTTCTTTGAGAGAGTTTGAGGGGGTTTCTTTGTACAAAGTGACAAAAAGAAGACTTGGAGGACTGGGCTGCCATTGTTCCTGTGCGGCGCTGTAAAATTTGATTTGAAATTAGGACCTCGGGGCAAGCTCTTCAATAGCCAGTTTTTATTTTCTGCCAGCATTTTAATCACTCTTGGGCTTAAAGTGGATGACCAACATAATGCCTCTATGTTTAATAGAACAGTTCATATCTTGAAGGCCAGTTAACTGAATTCAGGGATCTGTCATCTGCCCAACATTAGTCTTTTCTGTTTCCTGTCTATTGATGAAGCTAGCTCTCCATTCCAGCCAGCTCTCAGAGAAGAGCAACTCTTTCTTTCTTGCCTTCTTTCCTTCCCCCCCGCCTCTGAATTTCTTCCATGTACCAACATCTCTTTTAGTCATCCCTTAAAGGAGCCAAGTAGCGATGCCGCAGCATGGCCAGGGCGCGGATGTGAGCACTGGCTGGAGCATCGCCTTGTACTGGTGCCACTGCTGAATGGCATCAGATGGGGCGAGGAGGAAGGGGCAGATGGAAGAACTGGATTTTGTGGGGAAATGGGATGATGGGAAGGGAAAAGCGATATGTTGGCCTAAGCCTTGCGCACCTCGTTGGGATTCACAATGCGAAGATGTGTGAGTAGTAGAAATGAGAAAAATGGGGGGAGAACTGCTGGAGGTTTCAAAGAGCAGATGCCTGAGTCATGCGTCGTGCTTAGGAGACGTGCAGAACAAGAGTGCACCAAGGGAATCGTAGGACCGTTTGGTTGGAAAAGACCTCTGTGATCACTGGGTCCAACCATCACCTGCCCACCACTCAACTGTGCCTCTAAGTTGTAGTCAAATTGCAAGGGGGGTGGTTTGGTGTGTTTGGATGATGTGAACGCTCTGGATGTGTTCGTGGTGTGTCCTGGGTAATTCGCACCTGGAGGGGCACCAGGCTCCTGGCCTGGCCGTCAGCTGCCCAGCAACCATATGGTGGAGCTCTGAACGGTCGAGGATCTGTAGGAACCAGTGGGCACTGATGTGCTCATGCAAGAAAGGGCAAAGTCAGAGATGTAGTTCAGGTTTGAAGGCATTTAGGAAATAGAAGTTAGCAAATAGGAGGTTTTACTGGTCTAGAAAGGAGCTGCTCTGAGAGCTGTCATTTCTCCTCTCAACATGAGGTCCTTGCACCCTGCTGTTGTTCTGCTCCGCGCGTGGCCTCATCTGAGCACGCTGTGGCAGTGGGTCCTGCGAAGGGAAAGCGGTCCCTGCTTCTGTCCTCGCACGGGACATTGGGCAGGGGTTTGCTGGGGTGTTGAGATGGTAATAAGAAAAGGCGACTTTTCAAGAAGCAACAGTACAGTGCACTTATTTTGAAAACAGTTATATTTTCAGTTATTCTCTAGTGGTAGATTGAAACACATAAGGATTTGAATGGCAGTTACTTCAATAATTTGATTCACGTACAGCGAATCACGAGTGCTAATTACGACAGCGGTGGTATGTCTGGCATGTGTGATTAGGGGAGGGACGTAAACCACCAGGCTATTGCACATAGGCCACTAACCCGTCATTTTGAATGACTTCTGATTGAGTTTGAAATGGTCAAAGCTGACACCAGTAGCCTAAAGTAGAAGGGAAACTCTTTCATATCCCATTACTGATTATGATTTGTTACGCGTTACAATTCATTCCTAGATTTGGGTTTAGTTTGCTAGAAATGAAACCACTTCAGATACTTCCAGAAGTCGCTTCAGTCGTAACCATCTGATGCCTTTGTTGTCTTTATTTGTACGCAACCAGCAGGACCCAGCTTGTGGTCAACACGTTTCCTTGTGCAGATGGAGAAGAACAGTGGCTCACCAGAGCTGGAGAACTGGAAGAGGTTAACGCCCTCAACATCACCAAGCACAGCGTTTCATTCACTGTCAAATAAAGCTGTGTGGGTGGCTACACAATGTGGGAAACTCTTTTCATTGAAGAATCTGAGTATTTTGTAAGGAAGTGAATAGTTGCAAATAATCTTTTCTGTAATGCTGAAATAAAGAACAAATGAGCTATTCTCAGAAAATACTGAAGCATTATTGTCTTCAGTCATTGAACAGAGCTATACAGAAAAAATATTCCAAACTTGACAGATTCATATCCTAATCTTTTGCTCCCTCAGCAGGAGACTATGTAGTTTGTGTAGCTGGTACCAGTGAAAACAGAATGAGTTAAAGGAATACATGTGCTTCAGCACTGCATGAAAGTAAACGTTTTGGGAAATACAATGCAATTTCTTAAATTATAACTGCGAGATAGAACTGCAGTAAAGAACCTGTGGCCTGGGGACTGGATATGTCCTCCAAAACACGCAGCAGCTGGTGCGTGCTGACCGCTTGGCTTCTGTGGTGGAGCTGCTGCAAGCCACCCTCTTGTCCAAGGCCCCGTAGCCGTTCCCCGTTGTGTGTCTGAGACGACGTTGTGGGTTTATGTCCAAACTTTGGGTACCTGTTGTTGAAAGACACAATTTTAGGAGAAAAAAAATTGTAGAAGATGCTATATTAGAATGAAACATGAACATTATTCTGCTAATTTTAAGACTCTCATTTTTGTACCATCACCTGGTAGAGATGTGGTTGAGATATTTGTGAAAATTAAAACTAAAATGTAAAAATAATTTAAAAATCAATAGAATGACTACAGGAATTCCTGTGCCATTTCCTATCTTAAAAGTAATTTTACTTTCAAGTTTCAGGCCACAAGATAAAGCATAGGCAAAATAAGATATTTCTACAGAGAAAGCAAGCAGCAGGTTCTTGTTCTGCGTAGAGCGAGAGGCTCCAGTTGGTGGGTGCGGAGCTGTTTAGCAGTGCTGGGGCAGGGATGAAGCGGTGCTTTCCCTGCAGACGTAAAACACTGCAGAAATTCAGGGCAGCTGAAGATAGAGAAAACTTGGAGTGAGTACGAAGGATCTCCAAGGCAAGCCTGAGTAGGTCAGCGTTAGCCTTAACTAAACGTGATTAACTTTATCCATCTCTTGGTGTATTTCTTTCCAATCCACTCCAGTGCTTGATTTAATTTTCCTTTTATGTAAACTCAAAGATTTAGCGTCATTAGAATGATTGCAGGGATTCGCTGCATATGGCCTCTCGTGTTCTTGATCCCTCCAGGGTTTTCCTCCCAAACACTTCAGTCTGGTGGCGGGGGGTTAACATTTCAGAAGTCACTGACAGCAGGGAATGAAAGAGCCATCACCAAAACGTTGCTCAGAGAGGCAATCCAGTAGGAATCCTGCTTGGAGAGATGAGCATGGGTTGGATCCCACTGGGAAGGAGGGAACCCGGCCCTAGGACACCGGGGCAGGGGCACCTGGGGCTGCTCCCGGGTCGCTCGGCTCAGCTCCTGCGCTGCTGGGATCCTGCCTGTTTCCCCAAGCATCGTGTATTTTAGGTGACCAGTAGGTAGTTGTCATCTTTTCTTCATTTTTTTTAGTTCTGAAACTATTTTAGAGAGATTTCATCAGAAATGATCTGTGCTTTTGTTCTAACTCACCTGCTCTGCATCTCTGCAGCAGCATCTCTTGTGCTACCTAAGCCCTTTCTTGTTTTTTGCCTTTTATAACAAGTTCAAAAACCAGTCACAATTGTCTTCAAGTTTTAGGAGGTGAATAATGTATAATGTATAGGCCATTTTAACCACCATTTTAAACTTGTTTTCTTACCAAAAAAAAAAGGACTTGTGGCTTTTTCCACAATATTAGATCTATCATATCAGAGTACTTTATTGAATATTTTATTGACCGTCTGCTTGCCCTATGTTAACCTGCCTGACATCCAGAGTTCCCCTCTCTCTGGAGATGCAATGTCAGCTCTCGTTAAGTCGCTGAGCGTGAATTTTCCTTTCGTATTTCCTGTGAACAAGCCTTGTCCCAGCAGGCAGGCGCTGGGCCCTGGTGCATGATGGGGACGTCCGGAGCTGATTTAAGGTGGTCTAGGAAAGAGCGAGCTCCACAGCACGAGGGTTTTCCCTCCGGGGCTTGCATCAGCATTTTGTATAATTTTGCTTTACACAAATGTAAAGGTATTGAAGAGGAAAATTCTTCCCCTGGCAAGTTAATTACTTCTCATAGAAGGAAAGCTTGAAGCAAAAGCTAAGAGGAAAGTACATCTTCTGTGTAAATGAGGCGATCGACCCAAGAACGTGGATTTGATTTACCGAGCAGTTGCAGTTACGTGCAGAAGTGCATTGGAATTGTCTAAGATGATATTCCAAAATTTGATAGCTGTTAGTAATATTTAGTTTTCCTTTCTGAATAACTTCCTTTTAAAATTTTGATTTCTGCGTTTTCTTTCTAGAAAAGCAGGCAATTGTGTTCTGTCACTGTGTGGTTTTATGGCCATGTAAACACTTCACGTGCAGAGTCGGCTCTTGTTGGCCGTTGGTTTAGAGAAGCTCTGCACTGAACCTGACTCCCTCTTTATCACATGCCCATGGCTTTTGCTGTGCTGTGTGACATCTGCTAAATAATCGTAATGTGAGGAAGGTATAAATCTTTCATAATTCTGTAGCTGACATGGTTGAAATGGTGGACAGTTTCGTTACGTGCGCTCCTTCGTACGTAATGGTTGTTTGGCAGACTGCTTATGGCATTTCCTAGCAAGCATCCAGGGGAAGGGAAAAGAGAATTTTATTCATAGCCATAAAATATTTTGGGGCATTTTTCATTTTATGTTCTTTTAAAATACTGCATTTTTAAACAGACTCTCAGAATAGCGATAAAATGTGTTTTCCTTTAAGAAATAAGAATTCACACCAGAGCCTACCACAGGACAGCTTTTGAATAGTAACTTTACCTGAGCTCTGCTCTTTTAAAAAAGCTCTCCGAAAGAAAACAATTCTGGAAGAGCAGATAATTGCTTTGTGTTTTAAGCGTATTTTCCTTGTTGTGGAGTTGAAGAGATGAGCAGAGTTGGTTCCAATTACGTTGCTGTGACTCCACCGTACGACAGATCTGCATTCACGGCGTCTCTAACTCAAAATGCAATAAGAAATGGAGGAAATTTGATTTTGTCATGGTGGTTCTGGAGGTCTACGGGGTGCAGTCCTTGGGACATGCACTGCGCAGGCAGCTTCGGGTTTTTCATGCCTTCCTTTCTTTCAAACCTGGTGTCAGATGTTGTAAGTTAATTTATTTTCCTATTAGTTTCTGCTAATGATACTAAAACCTTTTTTAAAAGCTTTCCTAATTAATGATCTTCTTGCCCACAGACAAAAACTATATTGTCTTTGAGAAGTGCCTGAGTATTTTAAAACAACGGGCTGTTGGTAGGTTTTATTGCCTTGTGAATTTAGGGTCAACACACCTATTATTTGCCAGAGTTAATTTGTGCTGGGTTATTGACTGTCTGGGTTGTTAGGGATATCTGACTCTTGTAAAAGTTACACTCATCTCAAATTGTTGTAATTTCATTCTTTGTGCTGTCGTTGCATGGTGCCGCAATATTTAGCTAATAAAAGAAGGGAAGCCGTTGTACAAAGGCAGGTATTTAACCAGGGAAATAAGACTGGCGTTATTCTTTATATTCCTTCTTTCTGACACTGAATTGTTTCAACTTCCTTTTAGACAGGAGAGGGAAAAGACAGTTTTCTGAAATTATAAGAGGTGAAAATGTGCGAGGTACATAGGATTTGCACGAGTGCCAAATTCACCTCTTCAGATGGCTGTGGCCGAGCTCAGCAGCCACTCCAGGGTGAAGTTGGGGCAGTTGCAAGGAGCTCGGCGGCACTGAAATAACGTGACTGTTGCAACTCCCCGTGGAAACATTGGAGAGCAGAGTTTCATGTCTAACTCTTTGTATGTCGAGGTGGAAATACACCCCTTGGCCTCTCCAAATGGGAAGCACAACAAATAGTAAAACTAGCAGCTGGTTTTAAAACTTTCATAAGAAGCCATCCCTTCTGTGTTTACAATTCAGAAATAAATTGCAGTCCTGTAGCATCGTTACTTATTCTGTTTTTCCAAGTGTCCGCTTCCATCACAAATCTGAGCCATATGTCCTTGCGGGGTAAAATGCTGGCTGAACTAAAGCAGAGTCCTTTCCTATGAACCAGCATTCAGATACATGATGGCAAGCCAAAGTCTCTTGCTGTGTCGTGCCATCCCAACTTCGGTCGATAAGAGGTCCTCAGCAGAATCCAGATTTGCACCAGTGAAGTCATGACCTGTAATGCAGAGATTGGAAAATACCCAATTATTCTGCAGGGCGTACAGGGAAATGGTATGTCTTTGTGTAGGAAGTTCAGGAAAGTGGTGAACTTGACTGTGCTGTCCCAGTATTTTTCTGGGCAGCTTTTTTTTATCTGCCCAAAGATATTGTTACTACTTTGGGTGAAAGTAATGCATTTCTAGAAATAACCTTTGCCTTGTTCTGAGCTGATAGAAACAATTAAAAATTATTCCTAAGCGTGCTGGATCTCCTGCAAATCCAGCGTACTCTTGACGGAAACGTGTTGTGAAAGATGGTGAGTACCGTCACTTCGTATTAAAAAGTAGATGGATATTGTGACCTCTAAACCCAGGACTGCTGAGCAGATGACAGCCTGATTCTTTGCTTCATTTCCAGCAAGCTCTGTCTTTTGGCTCTCTGCAGTGGATATTTATTGCATAAAAAGGGGGAAGCATCTGATACTGGTTTAAGACAATGAGTCTAGGACTTTTGCTGACTGCCACAGCAATTCTGAGGACTGTATCTAAGAAACTAAAGCATCTGTGATTATCTTGCATTTAGCCGAGATACACGTGATCTTGCTCATGGTTGCTTTATAAATATCTACTCCAAGCCTTCCCGAATTATTTTCACCAGGTTTTAGGGGGTGTATAGCTTTTAAAACTGGAAAACCCAAAGCTGGCTCTGTTCGTTTTCTCATGAAATTGTAGCCAGAGCAGTAAATTCATAGCTAAGCGCTTACTCACTGGCTACTGTATTATAAATAACTCCACACCTTGGCCCTGTTTCCCCAGTCATTATTCACTGTGAGTAGTACTTACTCATGAGCACAGAGAAGTAGATGATTGTGCTATCGTTACTCACAGTTTTAGTGCCCTGGCACATCAGGAGGTTTGCTTTCAAACAAGGCACCACTCTCCTGCAGCAGAATTAGCAGAATTTTCTCACCTGAAAGGATGGCATTTGCAAAACCTACCCCAAGGAATGGCTACAGAGTCAGTGCTTTCACAAAGCAAAGAGGGGAGAAACGACAGAGGTGCATGTGGGATATTTGGGAGCATGTGTGCCTACAAGTGCAGTTCGGGTTTCTCCTCGGGAGCAGATGACAAGCGCTGCCGCTGCTGCTGAGCCGTCGCCTTCCTCCCACTTCCTCCTTGCCATTACACTGCTCTGCTTTCAAAGTGTAAATTAACTTCAAGGTTCAGAGCTTTTGGGAACGATTCCAGCCCAAAGGTCAGCTTTTCTGGGTGGTTTATTGGCTGTCCTGTGTTTGCCCACATCCCTAGTGTTTGCCAGCTGAGGGAATTTATGAAATTTTGATGTAGGAATTAGGTTGTTCCTCATCTCGTACCTCCTTGCTCATATTATTGACAGTACCACTGAACTGCTGGAGGCAGATAGCATCTCGGTGATCGCTGTGCTATTTCAGCTCTCCGCTGCTGACAACATCAGAAGTGTTTTAACAGGGTTTTAATGGGCAGCCTCTGCGGCTCCTTGGAGGGTTGCAAATAGCTGCCGTGAAAACCCTTTTCTGCCGCTCTGAGCTGACGTGCCCTCCTTTTCCTATCCAGCTGCTGCGTGTTCAGGCAGCTGCAGCGCTGCTGACAAGGACTTCTCAGTTGGGCCGGGCCCTGTGGAGCCCCTGCATGTTCCTGCACCCTTTGGGTGAGCAACATCGCGGCTGTGGCACCGCCGGGATGAGGTGGTACCCAAAGCATGCGCAGGCATCCCCTCTTCTCCAGTAGCAGTCGTACAAGTTACACATCCTACAAGATACCTCGGAGCAAGAGTTAAAGGTTTTGAATAAAGCAACCTTGATTTTTTAGCTGAAAAGCAAGAGAAAAAAAAGAGATAAAATAAGTCACTATTTCTGGAGACAAAGCATTAATTTGAGAGCAGCAGTTTCTAGCTGACCGCTTGCCTTGCTCTGCTTGTTACCAGAAATGAGCACAGCTTGCTTTGGACTGTGTAAAAGCTTTCTCCTCCCCGTTTTGCTTAATGTAACTATAATGTGCCCTTTATCACACTTCAACTTGAGTAATCCCAGTTTAGAAATAGCGCATAATACCCATGGGAAAAAGCACTGGAAACGTACATACAGGCGAAGCTCAGAAGATCCACTGACATGTAAATTTAATTAAAAAATTATAGGTTTTCAATGAGGACTTGTGTCTTCAATTTACCGGTTTCCATGACTTCCTCAGAAAAAGTGTTTCTTTTCCCATTCTTGGTGGAAAACACGCTGAGAGATATTACAGTCCCCCAGAAAAGTGTCTATTCTGTGTCACAGAAAAAAATACCCAAAGTATGTACTCATGAAGTAAGTACGAAAAATACCCATTTTCCTGTTTTGTTTTACTTCTGTCCTTTTTAACAGAAGTTCAACTTTCCATTAACCAGCACTACGTGAAAAAGCATGTCCTAACTGTGTGGATACACCTCCTTTTCACTGCACGTGCAAATTTCAGGTATTATTTCAGTTCTTTCCGTAAAGGGCACGTGAGATTGGGTAAAATAGCTAAACCAGCAAGTGGGCTAGCAGAAGAAGAGCCTGCGGCCTCAGGAAGAGGCAGGCTGTAAGTAAGGATCATTATGTGCAGTATCGCTGTTCAATGATTCTGTCTGGGTGAAAAGAATCTCCGAGTTTTCTTGAAAATCTTCTGAATTGCTCCATCTGCTGCGTGTTTAAAGGAAGAAACCCCCAGCAGCCAAACCCCACCTTCTCTGGGGGGGTCCTGGGGCCGCCCGGTGCAGCGGGAGCCATCGCAGCCGCTCATTGCTGGGAGACGCACCAATGGGGTAAACCCAGAGATTCTCCTCCACCTCCTGGGTCTCAAACCCTCAGTGAAAAGCAAAACTTGAATCTCCTGGCTCCTAAAACTTCAAAAGAAAGTCTAGAGGTCTTTGAGACTTGTCAAGATTAAATGTGTTTCTTAACTCTATTCTTCCACTTGCTCCTCTTTCGACAAACCCAATTGCAAGCTGATCTACTTAAATATCAGTGTGTTATAAAAGCTACTTCTGCTTAATACCCATTCTTTCAGTTTTTAATGCAGTAAAGGCAGTGGCTTTTGTGGTGTTTTATTAAGTCCAGAGCAGCTGTTCAGAGGAGCAAATCCTTTGGTTCAGGGAGAGCCAAAACCCCCTTGTTTGTGGAATTTCAGCCCCTCGGTAGATGGAGGAGCCGCTCGGAGCAGAGCTCTGACTTTCGCCCTTCTTTCTGCCTTCGAGCTGCGAGTTGCAGCACTGAAAACCACTGTGGTTTTTGTTTCTCTAACTTAATTAATAAAAATAATTCATCAGTAGCTGATGCCTTTCAGAGCGGTTTTTCCCTCAGTCAGCTTGCTGGGGAAGAGGTTCATTATAAATTATAATTCGCAAAAAAAATAAAATAAAATAAAAAATAGGCAGAATAAAGCTTCTGATGTGGTGGACTTCTCGTAATGTAATGTCTAAGCCTAGTTTGTTTGAAGAAACTTGTAGCCAAAGCGCTGTAATCTAGTTTACATACTTCGTTCAATGTATAAAATAAAAAAAGAAAACGTGTTTAAAGTGTTTTATGAGCAAGACCAGAACTTGCTTGGGGATTATCTGTTTTAAATTCCAGAAGTTATTCTCAAAACAGTCATTTCTGAGCTGTACTAACCTCCGATTTGGCATTACAGAATTAGCAGTATTTGACAGCATGCTCGAAGTGGGAGAGCTTTCTAACCAACGCTACACTGGTGTGAAGGTCTCTGCACCGCATACGTTCTGTGTGTGCACAGCTCGTGCCAGACCCATCCCTGCTCGTGTACCACCCCGTCTTGGTGTCCCTGGTGTCCCTCTGTGCTCCTCCTGCCCTTCCCACCGCGCATCCCGCCACAGCAGCCTCGTCACGCAGCCGTGGTGATGCTGATGCCACAGGGTGCTCCTTCCCGTTGGGTTTGCTCTTGATTAAGGGAAGAAAAAAACGTGAGCGCTTGTTTCAGGTGGTTATTATGCATAGCGTTTGTCACCTCCGCTGGTTCGGGTGATGCTTTGAAGTTAGTCTTGCAGTAGTGTTGTGCCTTAGGCAAAGTTGTTTACTGCTTCACCGTTCGTGTTCTTTCGCTTGCTTTTATGTTCACTTTCATTTCGTAGTTTTACCCTGCCAATTTGGATATAATTGTATGAAACTTTTCCCTTTGCTTTTAGCCTGTAACTTTTTCTTACAGAAGCCATCCTTTATCACACAGAAAGACACTTGTGTGGATGAAAGGCTTTGGAATAGCCTCGTTATTGCCAAGTTTCCCCTTAACAAAAAATGTCATTTATTTAATCTTATTTCTTAACATGTGGTGGACAAGGTCACAGCTCAGAGCCACATTCATGCAGAAGGGTGAATGTGGTGTAGGTGTGAACCTTCATCCAGGTGCATTACGTGATTTCTGTGGGACATAACAATCTGCTGACCAAGCAGGTTTGGGCTATAGCAAGATCCGTACGGAGAGATCTCAACAATCACTGCATCGCTACAGCTTTCTGTTTGGTTAACGTCATGGAACAGAAAACACTTAAATCGCACAAGTTATGTCAGTACTTGGTCTTTATCCTGTCTCCTTTCCTTTCTTTTCCGTTTAGCTCATGAGGAGGGGAGGGTGCCTCAGGTTCCCCCAGGCATTTACACCCATTTTTGCCCTTTTTCTCGAGGTCAGAGGGCTGCAGGAATGGCTGGCACTGCCATCCAAGGCTCAGCAGGAGGATTTCAGCTGCCAGCTGCAGGTTTCTGCTGCTCAGATATAAAACAAATATTTTTTTTCTATATCTGTATTTTTCTATAATCCTGCACGTCTGGGGACAGGAAAGGTGCTGCACAGCTAATAAAGAGCGTGTGCTTTCTTCAGGGTTGAAGAGTTTCCCTAAAACCAGACCCTGGGTGTAGCTCTGTAGGGTAATTCACCGTGGTGCAGAGTACCCATGTGAAGGCCACTGTGACGGAAGGAAGCCGAGATGCTGGCTCATGCTTTGTAATATCCATTTGTATTTATGGCCTGAAGAGTATTAAATGTATAAAATATGTATGTTTAAATGATGTATTTGGATCTTAAAGTCACTCTGCTGTTAATGTGCTTTTAAGAGAGTTAAGACAATGTGCTTAGGTAGCAACAAATTGGGCTGGTAGAAGTGTGGAGGGAAGTTGAGGTTCAGGATGCCGGGTGGACTCGACCTTCGCCAGCTGGGTTTTGCAGCAGGGCTGGAGCACGGCCCCTCCACGCCGGGGCACTTTCCTTGCCCCTTATTTTGCCCCCACCTTATTTTGCCCCGGGGCAGTCAGGATATAGGTGTTTGTAGTTGTTTGATTAATTATGCTTCGGGCTTTGACAGAGGAGAGGGGAAGTCTCTGCCATTGCTGCAGTGAGGAGAGATGAGGTGACTCATTGTGCAAATATTTGCAGTCACATGCTGCAGGTTTTTAGGCAAATTTAGTTTAAGCAACAGTCGGACGAAAACTATCAAAGCTCAGTTTTGTTCCTGTAAATCTCGGCATATTCGTCATAGGTTAGTGGGGATGAAAGCAGTCATGTGCAGCAAAGCCACACTGCTGGGCTCTTGTGTTCAGGAATTCAGAGGGAAATGAGTACCATCTCTTTCATTTACTTCCATTCCTGTGTCTTCCTTTATTTCCATGTGCCAGATCATTTTTAAAATGCAATGTTTACTCTGTGCCGCTTTAAATGATTACCAGTCTGCATCCTCAGTGACAGAATTGATTTGGTTGGTGCTGCTGCACTTTTAATGTTACCTTTTATCTTCATGTTTGTTCCAACAGAGTGGCCATAGCACAGACGACTTGAACTTGTATCACCCGCAAACTGACAGCGCTGGAGCCACCAGTTTGTCATTATCCCTCCTAGTGTATCTGATTTAATTTTGCGACAGTGGATTAATTCTTAAAATTGCAGTGCTTTTTGCTCGTTAATGGTCAGTAAATTATTCTGGGGGGCGGGGGCATGGAATTCATCAGTTTTGTAGTCGTTTTAATTCTTCTACTTTTAAGTTGTTCTATAAATATGTCTTTATGGATGTAGTTTTACTAGCTTAAAAACATCTAATTGAAAACAGTTGCTTAAATCTCTTTGGATCAAGAAGGCAGTAATAAGCAAAGAGAGTATCTTATCCCTGCAATCCAGAAACGCTTAGTGACTGGTATACTGGGTGCATGTGTAATCAGCTTCTTGTTTCATCTAAAAACCTTAGCTCTTTTGGTGTGATTTAGTACTTCACCAGCAGCATGGTTTTTCTTGTCTCTGAGATTATCAACTAGTGAAATAAAATATAAAGCAAAATGGCATAACGTACAAGAAGGTTTTTACAAGTATTTAATTCATTTATGCCATCTTGTTGTGTGTATGATGTGTTCTAGAAAGTCACCAGGCTTCCGAGAAAAAAAAAAGCATTAAATTTGCCTTCCTGTACATGAGTGTTTTCTTGCGTGTTGTGTAACATTATTCTTATGACTGAATGTTTGCATCAGGCAGACCTGATCTCTGCTGTTTCGTGAGGTACCCGGCAGATGAACCCGTAGCTCTTAGATGAGATCAGCAGCTGCGTTTTACCTATTGACGCTGCCTGTGACTCCAAAAGTAATGAGCTCCAAGGGATAAAAACTTGGGTATGCGTACCTTTGCCTTCTGAAATAGCTGAATTCTGGGCGTTTGGGTTTGGTGGGGGGGTTGTTGCTGTGCTTTGGGTTTGGTTCCTTGTCTGTGGTTTGTTTACTGTCAGCAATTTAAGTCCTTTCTAGCTTATAAGATGTAATGGTTGCAGATCCCACGCATGATAGTGAGATACCTTGATTATTTGAAATACTCTAGGTTATGTTGGTAATACATTGAAACAAAAGTTACTGATGACCACTCTGGTTGTCGGGGGTTTTTTAGAGCCTTGAAGCGTGCTGCCATTTTCCAAAGTGATCCTCGGAAAGTGCCCTACCAAACTGGGGAATCTGGAAACGATTCATGGCTCATTTCCCAGCTGGAAGCAAGGAAGAGGAAGGGTCTGTGCTGGGGGAGAGGACGTGCAAACCCACAGATCTTTCCTCATGCAAGTGGGGTGTACAACTGGTGGACTTGCACGGGCCCCAGTGGTCATTGCTTTGAACACCTGTGTCCATGTGTATGGCTAGGACTGGTCACATCATATAATTGGTTATCAGACCTCATTAGGAGTCGTAATTAATGGAGGTGGTAATTTCCTAAATGGCAAATACATATTTAACTGTGCCCTAGATTGCATACATCTCATTCCTTATTGCTTAGACAGGCAAACTGTAACATGGACTTCCCTGGGAAAACTGCATCGCTCGGAAAGTTTTGCCATTTTCCTTTTTTATCAGTTTTATTTCTAAATGTCAAACAATTCCATATGGCTTTATTAATCTGAGATATTCAGAAGTTGTGGTGGCATCGTGTGTTGGAGCGTAGGCGGTTTGGACAGGCTGCAGGAGCACACACTGGGGCAGCTACAGCATCTTACCCTTTCTTCAGGACTTAAAACCAGTGAGAGTTCAAGCCCTGAAATTCTCTTTCTGAGTCCTTTTGATAAGTAACTAGCACTTCACACAAGCCCATTGTTAAAAATCACTCGCTGTTTGGTGGTTTAAGAAATGCGTAAGTGTATTCTGTCCATCTAAAAGCCATCCGTTACAAAAAGTCATCAGACATCCTTTTTTCTTGTACATTTGTGTCATTCTGTGAATCAGAGCATTTGATGTACTAAGGGCAATGTGCTTTGCTTTTGGAATTCCTGAGTTTCACTGAAACCCGGGGGCGTAGTTGGTTCAGGAGACCTGAGGTGACCTCCAAATGAGAGTTGCTGTGTCCCTTTGCTGCTTAGCAAGATCATTTTAAAGAGGAATTGAAATACGGTGTCCAGATACAATATGATAACATTTTAATCCAGAGAGAAGCAGCAAGTCTTTTGATACTATCTGATCTCTTGAAAGCACATCCAGGTGTTAAATATTTCTCATAGTCATGAGAGGATGATGAGCAGTTTCCACATTTTTAAGTGACAAATCTGAGACAGAAAAAAAAAATTAAGTTACTTTCCTGAACCCAAAGAAAATCCTTATGAAGGCAGGCCGAGAGCTGAAGAGTCCTGTACAGGCACCATCAGCCACACAGCTTTGAATGCTGCGCTCTCTCTGCAGGCAGGAAGGTGTAGGAGAAAGTAATCTCTTTTTTGCAGATTGTTTTGCTTATGGCAAAACGCTTTCTCGTTTGTGAACGAGCCTTTCCATTCTGCTGGAACTTCAAATAAAGTTGTAGTTTTTCTTCTAAATCCCAATCATTGACTGCCTGTAAATATGCTGACAGCCTCAAAAATAACGATGAGAAGTCTGCCTGCTGTTCATGCGTGTGTTGTGTCCAGCACAAAGAAGTCAACGTTGTGCTTACAGAGCCAGGCTGCCGTCTTACCCGGGCTCCCCTCTTTGGGCTTCCCCAGCCTTCCTGTGGGATCTCTTCTTTCAGTTTAAGGCAGCTTTAAAATTAATTAGGAATCATTATGGGCCTTGTCTTGAAGTTGAATTAATTTTAAACTGTTTCATCCTCTCCTTTAGAGAAAGTGAGAATCTCACAGCCTGGTTTGGGTTGGAAGGGACCTCAAACACCCCCAGTGCAAGCCCCCATGGGGAGGGACTCCTCCCCCAGCCCAGGCTGCTCCAGGCCCCATCCAGCCTGGCCTTGGGCACTGCCAGGGAGGGGGCACCCACAGCTTCTCTGGGCAGCCTGGGCCAGGGCCTCACCACCTCACAGAGAGGAGTTTCTTCTCTTTCCTCGTTGTTTTTCTGGATGCAGTGAGATGAGAACCCTCCCTGTCTCTGCGTTGCAAAGCGACAGCTGCCTGTAAAAGGAAAAACAAAAAAGACTAAATTGTTTCAGGGTAAGGTTTGCTTCTCATGTGCTAGTAAAATACCCAGCCCCAGGTTTTAGGTTAGCAGCCAGACCAGCCAACACCCACCATCTACATTGTACAGAGGGAAGGGGAGCAGATCCCCAAGGGCCTGAGGAGCTACAGAAG
Source organism: Mesitornis unicolor (assembly GCF_000695765.1). Classification (NCBI taxonomy): domain Eukaryota; kingdom Metazoa; phylum Chordata; class Aves; order Mesitornithiformes; family Mesitornithidae; genus Mesitornis; species Mesitornis unicolor. Next base: position 38,561 of record NW_010188492.1, read on the forward strand.
TCACCTGCACCCGCACAGAGACATGGATGGGTTCTCCATGCCCGAGGGGATCCTACGGGATCTCCGTGTGGCCCCCACTGCTGACTGAAGCCTTCCCCAGTGAGGTGGCACATCCCTGGCTGCGCCCAGCAGGAAAGCAAGTGTTGCTCTCCATACCTTGAAGGTGCAACTGTATCTCCTTGGCACTGGAAGCGTGGGACCATGGGGTTTGAGGCGATCCGATTCCTCACCACACTCAAATATTTCTTGCAGGAGCTCTGCAGCCTGGCTGCTGTGGGGTTTATGAGGAGCCAGAGGGGATGGCAGGGCCCTTCCCTGTCTTGGCACACACTGGGTAAGGTTGGGCTGTAGGAATCTTAGGACTGTTTGAAGTTTTTATATTTTAAAAAAATATAACAGTTAACTGTTCAGTTGTTACAAATCTGCGTGATGTAGATGTCACACCTCTTATTAGGCAGGGGTGTAATTGTGCAAAATACGGTTTGTGCGCTGCTTTCCCCGCGCCGTTGGCTGCACCCCCGCTGCGTGGCAGCCACGTCCTGCAGGATACAGGAGAAGGCCAAAACCAAAATAGATCTTCAGGTGACGCTGTGTTCTCCCTGCTTCTGCTGTGCCTCTGCTTTGCCACCTCTCTGTGCTTCTGGCGGAGGAGAAATGGAAGTTATTCCTGCTTGTGGGATGCTGAGCAGAGGGCTGCTGCTGGCTCCTGTTGCTGCTGGGAGAGGCAAGCCTCAGTTCTTGTATCAGTGGGGAATTGTGTGGAATTTGCTTCCATTTGACGGTGTTTCCAGATGGAAAGGAGCAAGTGTCTGTTCATCTACAGTGCAATTTTCTTCTGCTTTAAATGGGTTTGGGTTTGGGGAAGGGGAGTCTGCTTTGCTTTCAGTATAGCATGAAGACAGATGTTATTTCGCTGCGCTTTCTGGAAGCTTTGTCTTATCCCGCAGCTCTGTCATAGGTGCACGTCTTTTGAACAAAGGCAAAATTCCATATGAAGTGTTATAAAGTTAGTTGTATTTTCAGTTATTTTAATGATTCCTTCTTTTTCTAGCACAGTAGGTTAGAAACGTGTTAAAGCTAGTGGTAAAGTAATTTATGAAGGGCAGATGGAGTTCAAAAGGTTCAAATATACCAGTTCAGTTCCAGCATCATTTGGATCTTCACACCTCGATGTCCCAATAGAGAAACTGGATACCGAGTTTTTACAGGTTTTACTGTAAAAACTGAGCCCTCCAGAACTTTTAGTAACTAATGGATTTTGCAGCAATGATTTGACTGCCCTGGATATCCATTAGCTGTTTGGCTTTTATGTCTTTGCTGGAAATCTAAATGGCTTTTTCTTGCACTTACTTTACCAGTATGTTTGCAAGGGATGTCTTTTGTATTACAGTAGCCAGTAGGAAAAAGAGATGTACTCAAAAATTGTAGGAGCATTTAATCATAGTATATCCTAACTGGAATTTAAACTGTGTGTTGTAAGAAAGTTTCCATCTGTACCGTACCAATCCCAGGCTGACTACATGCAGTTTTAATCTTCTGACTCTTGAATTCATTCTTTTTCGTGTGGCTTTGGTGGTGTTAAAATTTAATCCTCACCAGTTACATTGTATTAAGTCTGTATTTCTCTCCTCTCCTTGTATGTCCTACTTTATTACTGGCGGTGGATTTTGAAATATCCTGAAAGTCTGTGTTTTCTAATACAGGGGTGATTGGTAAAGTACCTTTCTACCAAATGGGTAGTTTGAGAAAGTTTCCTCTCATCTTTGCTGAGCTGCTAGGTACTTAGCAAAATTAATGCCCTGTAGTGTACTGTTCCCATTAGAGGTACTCATCTCTGATGGGCGACTCTCAAAAATATCTTGCTGATTTAAAAGAATTTTTCATCATTATGTTCATCGTATGTCACTCATACTGGTTTTGTCTATGTTACATCATGAATGAGAATTGAATTTTTTGCACCAATAGAGATGTGTGCTGTTTTCTGTACTGCAAATGGTGCCGAATAAGAAAAAACAGATAAATTACAGATTTTCAGGCACATGTGACATTTCTGGGAATTCTACCCATGGGAAAACTGGCTGGCACAAGAGCAGAGGAATGAGAAAACCACCTCCGTTGGAATGGGGGCATTTCCCCGTGTCCAACAAGTGCTGGGGAGGAAGGTGGTGTTGGAGCTGCTGTGGTTCAATACACAGGGCTTTGCAGTTGTGGTGGGAAATGCAGTCTTCCCAAGACCATTCCTCTGGGGTATCAGTCCGAAGTCTGCTTTATATTGGGAGATTGGCATGAAATCCACTGCACTTAAGAGGATAAAGGCCTTTGTCTCCAAAATGTACGGTTATTTTGGAACTATAAAGGCAGTGGAACAAGAAACAGTTTTGGGTATATAATGTTAAGATCCAACCCTGTAATCTTTTCTCAAGTAAAAATATGTTATAGATCAATTTTATTGATTCATATCTTTTTTCCATGTGTTTTAGAAGATTCACTTAATAAAAGGAAATCTTCCATGTTTAACTAATGATTAAAGAAATAAAAAAAGATTAATTATAAGGACCAACTCCAGTTAGCCAGAATAACATCTTCTTCTGGTTCCTCTGCAGGCACCATTTCCTTTCTGAGAGAAGCATGATTTTTTTTTTAATACTATTCTTCTTATTGCCTTTCTCATTTACGTGGTCACTTTAAAGGAGCCCACAGCATATTCATACACTAGGAAATTGGGTAGGTCTTCAGCTTCAAGAGAGACCAAACTATATTCTGGGAACTCTCGCGCTTGTTAAATAACGTGCAGTATTTGAAGCCCTTCTCTTCTTCCTCGAAATATTACAGAAAGATGGCTAATAAATATTGGTAAAGCATGGAAACAGAACTGAGCAGAGTTGGGAAGGGGAGAGAACAAGAGGCGATGCAGGGAGCTGCTGGCTCCGGAACAAATGTATTCAGTTTTCACAGGCGATGGGACAGAAGAAACAAAATCGACAGGAGGAGAAGCTGAGAGGAATGGAAAGACAAGAGATTTATCCAGTAAGTACATTAGAAATGATATCAGGTAAATGGGTGGAAACAAGAGCAGGTCCCTGGCTGATGCAGGTTGTTCTGGCACCACTGACTTCAAATGGGTTGACATGAGCGCAGGATCTGGACTGACTGAGTTTGAGACCAGAGATGGATTTTTTTAGTCTGGACTTCCTTGCTTTGTATACATAAATTTGACATTTTCTAACATTAATATGCAACAAAAATAGAGTTGATGTAGGTACTCACTGGGAGACAAAAAGTGATTGAAAAGATGGGCTGTCTGGTGCTCAGTGATCTCTGATGCCAGAGGATCCCAGCTGCTAGTTTATCCGTTATAATGAACATTTATGTGGCTCCTTTTATCTTGAATGGACTGGATATTCTGGTTGATGAATGTTGACACGATGCAAGTGAGGTTACATAGATTGTAATCAGTTGAAGTTCTGGCTCAATATATACAGTTGTAATTTGCTTTGTTCCACCTTAATGTAGTAGTTTTCTTGCAACAATATTAATGATTTGGGGAAACTGTAGGTATTTGGAAAATACTTGAGTAGTTTTATATCTCTCAAATGGAAGTACCCAGGTTTGTGGTCAGCCCTCATGGTTTACTGAGACAAGGTCCCTTACCAGCATATACAAAGAGTTACAGATATTCTGTTTCCTAAGTGACTCCTTTTGACGATCAGTTTGTTGGCCAGATACTGATACACTTTAATTCAGATGTAAAATTTAGAGCAACTGATGTGCAGCGTATTGCTGTGGGATGCAGTTTTTGGGCTGCGTAGCCATGTAATGCTTTGGCCGTTCCTCCTCCAGTTGTGTTAAAGCACCTCCTGAATTCAGGCTTTAGCTGCTTTTAAAAGGAGCCAGCATCACTTGGATGTGGGTGAGGTGCAGCAATTTGGGAATTGCTCCCAGCTGGTGGAGAAATAGTTTCCAGGCAAGCTGGGTGGCTCTTTAACTGCTCTTCCCAGTAGAAATGAGCTAAAATAGAGAGAAATTGTTGCTTTGACAAATAAGCTAATGAGCCACTCGAGTTGCTTTATGTACTGAATGTAGTTGCTTGACAGTTATTATTATTTTCTAATTATATTAAGTTATAAATTATTAACAAGTGTTTAAATTCAGTCCAAACAGATCCAACAAAAGGGATTTGTACAGTTATGAATTGCAGCAAAATACAAAATTGTTGAGCTTTTAGTATATGCAAACTTGGAGACCCTGGTTATTTCTCCCTCTTTCAACAGCCAGTCATGAAACTTTCTCGACCTTTTCACCTTTAAACTTCATTTGAACTTGGAAAGAAGACTTGTGAATTGTGGAGGGGAAAAAAAAAGGAACAGAAAAAGGGTAGGGGCTGGAGGGGGGAGAAGGTCTGATTATATGTTACGGTAACAGTAATACTAGCAAAATAATCCTCCTCTTGTGCATGAGTGTCTGCTACTGCAAGCTTCGGGGTAATAAGCTCACATGACATGCCTAGAGGCTAATGCTGGCCTATGCTTGCTTTTTTCTTTTTTCCTTTTTTCTTTTTTTTTTTTTTGGTACATATTTAAACAAAGGCTGATTATCCAAACAAGAATTTGGACTGCATCAACCGGACCAGTTAAATTATAGTTAGTAAAACTTGGCGCCTTCGGAGCTTGGAATGTTACAATTACAGCTGGATCCTCATTTGTTAGGCAGCCTTACAAAATAATAAAAGTGGAGATTTTTATCTTTAGAGGACATAGCTTAACTCTTTGAATACAGAGATCTAAGTGCCAAATCTTACAGTTACTGCTTAGACGTACTATTCCGGGCCTATAATCACAATTTAACAGTTGTATCCATGCTCTGTAGGGCAGAGGGAGCTGCTTTGCCAGCACTCGGGTGGGCGCTGGAGCACTGTAGTGGTCATCCATGTTCCCAAACCACAACAATCCGTTATCCTCCAGAGTTTCTCCAAGGAACAAGAACACAACAAGCAGTTTGTTCTTTGGTGTCCCTTATCTTGCTGCTGTCCTTTCGACAGTTTTGCTGTGTTGTTATTTGAATGTCTCTTCTTTTTGTATTCCCTGTTGCTATGAAAAAAGCCTGTGTCAGTGTAGGATCTAGATGGTCCCTGGAGTTGGTCTGATTTTCACCTCTCAGATGAGCTGGAAAACCGCCTCCAATAGTATTTGCAAACCATCAGCAATCTGTTCACTAAACCCCCTCTGAGGCCTACAAGGTCTCCTCTCCCCGTGGCCATCCTTGTGGCCTCGTGGCTGGTGTGGTGTGGGGTGGCTGGGGATGCGCGGCCAGGAGTTATGTTTCAATTTGAGCAACTGCTGTTGACCCCTTCTCATCCTACAGAGACGGCTCGCGAAGCTGAACTTGGGCTTTCTGGTTGTGTAATATATAGCTCTGGTTGCCAATCAGAAAATGAAAGTTCTCCTCCTGAAGTTAAACCAAGAGTCCTTATCATTAACCGAGAACAAATCAATGCCTGTGCATTAATTCACATGGAGCGGGGCCAGTTTACAGCTCTCCCTGATCTGCCCCGCAGGTTTTTGTGCAGAGGTTTATCTCAGCTTCTTTTTTAAGAACGTGTTTATTGTTTGCATTTTCTGAAAACCTTACTGAGTAATGATGATTGAAACTTGTGCAATCAAGATTATCCAGAATGTTTGCAAGAGCCCACCAGCAAGATAATGTTTACCAGGCTACACCAGGAGTTTATCTTTTTTCTTCTTTGCATAGTATCAAAACTAGCATCCATTAAAGTGTGAAAAAGTTTCTTTTATTGTGACAGTTTTGCCATGTTTCAGTGTGCTTTTGTCTCAGTAGTGGCAGGTAGTATGGGTAATATGTAATTGCTGCTCTCAAGGTGCCATGGGAGCTATGAGAGCGAGGAGTAGGTATTTTTTAATGGAAGAACATTGGTTTTCTTATACTGGAAACTCAGAAGTTAAAGATTTTTAATAAAGATAAACTTGCAGATTCGTAAGGTGCAACTTAGTCTGAGAGAAGTGATACTAACTGGAAATAAGAAAGACCTAAGGAAAAAATGTGAGTTAATGTTTACTCTTTTATGGCTATTTTAATCAAATGACTTTACAACATGACCTTTTAAATTGTAGCTCTTTTGAAAAGGGGTATTTGTGTGCCACAGACCCATGGGAAGCCGTGATGGGGGTGGCACCTATCACCTCCTGAGCTCTGGGCAGCTCCATGCTCCACGCAGAGCCCAGCACAAGGGCTTCGTAGTCAAACCCTCCAAGTTCTCCATGGTCATTGCTCAAGAGAGAACTTCTCTGTCCCTGGGACTTTGGGCAACATCCTCTTTCCATAAGCTTCTGGCTCTCATTGGGGACCATGGAGAGCCTGCAGGAAGAGGAACTAAAACCTGGATTGTGAGGGCCAAGTTTGGACTTTGTCTCCTTTGGAGGTTACCTGCAGAGTGCATGGGAGCCAATCAAGGGTTTCTTCTCGCAGTTGTGGAAGGACTCTGGTTCCTGTTCCTTTTTCCCCAGTCATCTGCATTTTGCTTAGTTCTTAGCCATGCCATTGAAAAGTGGGGATGCCCCTGGTTAGGCTTTTGCATGACAGCATTTTAATCCTAGCAACAGTATTCGGTTTCTGGCCAGAAATAATTCCTTTATTTATGACATCTGCTGTTCTTGTTTTTTTTCTGTACTGAATAGACTCACCTTCTGCTGCAGTGAGATGACTGAAATAACGCTTTGCGTTTACAGCCTAGCTACGAACGTCTGTAGTACCTGGAATACCCATCAAGAAAATATTGGTAGTAAGACAGAAAAGAAAGGTTAGCTGAGCCACTGAGTGTTGCAGATGAGATGATCACCTGGCTAGTGACAGAGGGAATCGAAAACTTCAGAACCTGTCTGCAGGCGGTTTGAGTACATTTTCAGCTGCCAAGAAGAAGTCAGCAGAAATGAGAGCTGTATCTGCAAGAGGTGGTTTCAGTCTGGCAGCCTTGCTTTTCAAATATTTTCTAAAACACCAGTTAAGAAACAGTCTTGGATCAGACTTTAGGTAGCCAATGTTGTAATCAGAAATTATTCCCTGTCTTAATTTTTCTCACCTGTGGTCTTATCTAATTCATCTCCTCTTTTTCCCTCCTCCTCTGTTCAGTAGAAACAGGAGCAAGTTCATGGTGTATGAGTCAAAGTGAGACGAGTTCCTCACTACAAATTCTTCAGACAGAGCTATACAGGGGGGAAAAGGAATATTTCTGGTAGAGCAGGCATTGTATTTGCTGTTAGAAAGGAGACGCAGTCCCTCGCTCTAACCTGATGTCCTGCAGCTGATGCAGAGACGATCACCCTGTTACAGACACTCTCGGGCTGTTTCCTGTAAGGAGTGTTTTAAATCAACCGTGGAAGTCAAAAGATGAAACCTTTCACAAAAATCCTGTTGTTTCAGAAGAAAGAAAGAATAGGTTTTGAACTATTCTGTCACTGAGGCTATTGCTACGGAAGCCACTATTGATGCTCCAGATGCATCATAACAAGCAGGATTCTTTTCAATTCTTTAATCTTAATGAACATTATGCATTATAAAATGGTTTCATTGGTGTACAAGAACTTAAAAAGTTGCAGTTTTATCTGTGTTTTGATGTCTCCAGAGTGGTTGATGCACACACAAAAATAGCTAATGGGGATGCAAATGGTTTGGGTTTTGTTGAAACCGATTTCTCAGTACAGTTGTAGTCTTGGGTGAATGAAACAGCAGCCAAGTCTGCTCTGGGTTGATGGTTTGTTGTTTTAAGCTTAATTAAAGTAGCTTTTGCGTAAAAAGACGGGGAAATTCCATTTAAATATAGGTATCTATGATAACTCTGTAATGCATCTTTTTCTCTCACGAATTGTGTTTGGAAGAGAGGCTTACATAGATGGCCACAGCCAAAATTAATAAGGAAATTCTATTTATGCTGCAAGTTTAGAATTCCCATCACTGGCAAACCTTAATTTATTTCTTCATCTGATTTCTGATGGGAAAAATCTAATTGCTTTTGTACTGGAAATAAAGTTGATTGAACTCAGAATTTTTCCAGTGGCTCAAAAGGTTATTTCCCAAGCAGTGATCTTTTACAAACTGCAGTGTTTTTTAATTTTGCTGCTTCTTTCAGCAGATAAATGCTCAACATTAATATATATGTAGGGGGAAGGTGGCCTCTTAATACTAGTTTGTATTGCAAGTGCTGATAGGTGGAACATTATTTGATTTCACATGAAATCTGTTATTCTGGACATGATGGCAGTAACACCCTGGAGATGACACTGTGATACAGAGATGAGCTATGCATAATTTCTGTGGTCTTCTTTGATAATTTCTCTCTAGAAAAAAAGCAATTGAGGACTTTTGCTGCCTATAGGAACCGTTCAATCAGTATTAACTTGCAACTTGTCAGGAGCACATTCTTAGAAATACTTACTCTAAAGGTCCATAGTCTTTGAACAGAAAGAGTCAGCCCTGAAAAACAAGGATTTATTTTGGGGTTTTAATTTTCTAAAGAATTGTAGAATTTCTATTTGGTTTAGGAAGCTAAAAACAGACAAGAAAATGTGCTCTTTTTTCGCCATAGAATCAGAGAATTTGTTCATGTTAGAAACTGGCACTGCTGCAGGGAAGTTCTGGGGTTTGTAGCAATCCTAAGTAGAAAGGTTGGAAGCAAGGGTGGTACTCTTTAAACTGTAATCAAGCTTTTCAAACCTCAAAGGTTTCCACCAAAAGCAGCGTTTGAAAGCTTCAGTAAGTTTTCCTTTTACCAAGACCTTTTCACAGAACTCGTTTTCCCATCACTTCGGCAAATTCCATTCAGTTATTTCAACCAGCATGAATTAGGTGCGCCCTCAGAAGCGACTGCGGTGAGTAATGGTGCTGGATTTTGTAGGCATCAGCACTGAGCAATAGCACGGTGCCGAAAATGAGTCAAAACGGCTGAGGTTGGGTTTGCTTTACACGCAGTGGAATTAGTTTGTGGAATTACTTAATTCAAGAAACCAGTTGTTTTTGTAATTATGGTAAAGATTTTGTCTGCCAAGTTACTTTCAATGTAGCAGGTTTAAACTGATCCAATTAGTAATGAAATTGGTGTAATTAACCTAGCCATTAATTAAATGTGTGCACGCACATTGGCTTTCAGTCATTGTTTTGAGGTAGGGCTTATTTTGCCTTATCCTGTTACAGAAAGCAAATTTCTCTCAAAATAATCTTTATTGAAAAGATTTGCAGTGGGACTCTCTCTGCCAGGTAATGGGGGTGCAATATGACCCTGAGGATAACTTTGCTGATTTTCGGGGTGGGGTGGACTTCTCGTGGCCCTGCACCCCTTGGCCTGAGGTCCTGATGATGGGGAGCACTTTGGAGAGATGAGTCTCCAACAGGGAGCGACTTGCCATCACGGCGCCAAAATATTACCTGGCACATGGAACAAATCGGCTATTTGTAATAACAAGGACCATGATAAGCACTTGACAGGTTTCCCCATGATGTGGCTTGTTGAGTGTTCACAGCTTTAGCAGCAAGAGTCACCCATGACTGGTATCGTTGCAAAACTTAAAGCACCTCAGAGAAAGCCCTGAAGAAATCCTCCAAGACGAGGATGCAGAGATGCTGCATAAACTTATGTGTGCAGCATTATGGAAAATCTTACTTAGCAGTTGCCTTCCCTGTAGTTGATGAATACAAGGTTTCAGTGCTCCCAGTCCATTAGTCTTCACAAGGACATCTGCATCCTGAGAAATATGTTTAAAAACAACATCAAGAAATTACAGGTGCTGATAATATTGACGATAAAAAGAACTACAAGAGCAACAATAAATTGTAGTTCATTTGCATTCTGTGAATCCCAATCTAACATGAGAGAGGGGCTTTGCCACTTAAAGATATTTCAGTTGCATAGGAGGAAAACTTTGCAAAGTGGTTGTTCTCCTAGCGCCGAATGCAGTTTCCACTGAGGAATACCCTGGTCTGTGTTGCATCAAGTAATAATATCTTGCAAGTCAAACAAGTATTAGGGAGGTGTTGGAGACATCACAGGAGGAGTCAGAGTTAATGTTGGGGAGTTAAGAAAGTTAATTATCTTGAAAAGAAACTAATAGTGAAGGTGTGTAAGGACTGAACACTAGGAGAGCAGGCTTTGGTATTTTAAGGAGTGCATATCTAAAACTGGTGAGCTAGAGCCATGCTTTTCTAGCACGTTTGTTGATACAAATCCGATAACAGTGATGTCCAAATGCCTGATTTTTCCTGAAACAGGGTATTTTTAAGGGTTCCTGTCATCTATTGAAACTGCAACTTAATGAACAACAAAACACATGCGTTGCTTTATGACCCTGGATTTCTGTTTATTTTATCAAGTACTTTTCTTGTAAGGAGATACTTGGAAAGCGTGCCAGGTAACTTTGTGATCCCCATCCCGTTAATCCCAGAAGTACTAAAAGACCTCATTGTACAAGGCAGTGTCTGCTGCAAGGGAAGGCGATTCAGCTCGCTAAAGCCTCGCAGGCTCTGCTCTCCACTTTCAGCAGGGAATCGCAGTGTGAGAAAATTTGGAGCTTAGCGGCTCCGGCGGGATCTTCCCACAAGCCCACCTTCTCTCGGTGGGATGAGATGGTGCCAGGCCCCTTTGCCAGCTCCAGCCGCCGTGGTGGGGCGGGGGCAGCCATCACGGCTCCAATGGCTGCTGCGGAGTTTGCCAGCACGGCTCTGCTCCGAGTTCCTGGAGCCCTCCCCGAGCCAAGCGTTTCCAGCCATGACAGGAACAAGGCACCGAGAGCAAACCGAGCAGGGAAGGGCCAAAAATCTGGGAAATTCAGTCTAGCCCCTGTTTAGATCAGATTTTTACCAAAAGTAGCTGGATTCTAAGTTCATTTAAAGAACTAATTTTCTAGATCCGAGTTTTTTTTATACCAAGGGAATGTTGTAAAGAAGTTGTTTATAATGGAGTTTATCTTAGACTGAAACCGTTTGCCAGCCTAATATCAGGAACGGTCTGAAAAAGCCTTACGGTGGTGGTAGCTTAAGGAAGGGGACCAGGGTGGGGGAGAAAACCTAATAAAAATAGCTGAGATCATTCAACAGTTATCAAGAAACAGATACTGCAGTTTTATAACAGAGAGCACTAAAAGTATATGCACTCTTAAAAGGCAATTAAAATGTATACTCCAAAACTATAAAACATTTTCTTTTCATCTGGAACATTGAGGGCAGATTACAACACATTAATAACGTTTTGTTTAGAGTTCAGTTTCTGATGGCTTCCAAATGCAGTCTGTGTAGATTAACCAGAAGGAGTCCAGTTCTCTTTTAAGAGAGCTTGTAAAGGAAAGCAATGTGGTAAGATTGTTATGAAAAGCTAGTGTATTTAGGAAATAGCACTTAGCAGGGTCTCTCTGAATGGCTGCCAGGTCAGGAAGCTGAAGTGCAAGGCTTGGCCCTCGTTCAGGCCCCCCAGTCCCGGCTCCTTGACCACACAGTACGTCAGGAGCATGTCACGGCGAGCCAGGAGCTCCACCACGCCTCCGCCGCTTGGCACTCGCATTTTCACATAACCCAGGGCTCCGGAGGGGAGGGAGGCATGCCGGGGCCAAGGGAACAGGCTGCTTTTTAAAATAGAAATGGATACATAAAAAAAGCATGGGAATCAAGCGGTCGCTCGGTCCCGTTGCCGCAGTTAGCAGTATCGGTTCCGCAGGGCAAGGGCGGCCATTCGGCGCAGGAGAGCTGGCTGATGGCGGAGGGAGGGAAGCTCGGCCGCCTGCCTTCCTGCAGGCCTTGCACAAGCTTTACGTCTTGGTAAAGGAGCTGAGTACGAGGATGTTGTCCTGACAAGATCTGTATTAAATACACTGAGAACCATCACGCAAGGGGAAGCATGGACGGCTGGGTGGCATGGCCAGGCTGTGAGCCACAAGGCTGCAGGTCAGAAGAGGCCGTGTCTCCTCCTGATCCCGTGCTGCTGTGGGGACAGTGCTTGTCAGCTCCTTTCTCCAGGCCTCGTTTTCTGCCTCAACCCACCTTGTCTCTAAGGCAGGACATGGAAACAGGGTACAGGCCCATGGGCAAGGCTTGGTGCTTAGACAGGGCGAGGGAAGCCATTGAGACATGGTGGGCATGGAGGGGAGGCTGCCAGGGTGGACAAGTACCTGAGCTCTGCTCCTGACCTCCAAGTGGCATTAGTTTATCCACTGAAAGCATTTCTTCTCAACATAACCATACGAATTCTTGTTCTCATCCCTAAGCATTTCCTCCATGTCATAAACTTGCTGCTTTTCTTAATAACAGCAATGAGGGGAAATGGCATATTTGATCAATCCTAGTAATGTGTACCAGGTTTTTGTAAATCAGTGTAGGAACTCACTGTGCAGTCTCCAGTGAAGCCTCAAGTGGCGCGTTGCAGGACAGGCTTTGTCTCCATCTCTCTGAGGTCAGTGGTCCCTTTCTGAGGGACTCCAGCTGAGCCATGTGTACAGCTTTGGCTAGCAGATCGAAATTCAGAGAAATTGGATCATCCCAGTCAGCCCAGAAATGCTGTTTACTGCTGGCCTGGCTCACCATGTAGTTCTTCAGTATCTCTGTTGTCCACATTTCCTCCTTTCTACCTCACGGCCTGCTCTGTGGAAACCCACCAGGTGTGAGGTAGGACATTACGGCAGAGAAGCTTTTCTGTTTCTGAAATGCTACAGCAGTTTATTTTGTATTAAATGCAAAGGGAAAATGATTGCTCTCCAATCGCGCCTTCAAGACAGAGTGATCCTTTGGCCGTGCTTTATTTGACTGTATAAGTAAATACTGATCATTTGTACAGGCTGTAATCATGGCTATCAAACTCCTCTCTCACCCTTAGAAATGGATCCCCTGGTTAGAAAAAAATCTGCTTTTCACAGCCACTAAGTTTACTTCAAAAATATTTTTCCAGAGAGATGAGGGGGAATAAAATGCATGGTTACGTTTAACACTTGGTACACTAATAACTCCTGCCTCTCTTGGAGAGAGCATTGTGTGTTAGTAACATGTTGTACATTAGCAACTCGGATGTTTGATGGGAAAAATCTAATAAATTGTCATTACTCAGAACTGAGTAATTATACACAAAATGAAATGTGTGCGTGTGTGAATGTGAGAGGGGAACTTTATCTTGTTATTGGTTTCAGACAGTGACTCATTAAGCCATCCTAATGCCTCGGATATGCAGCAGAAGACTCTAAATGTTAACACATTCTCATCTCCATACATGAGGATTTGAACACGTGATTCCCTGAGATGAGACTATACCTCTTGATTTTTATTTCTAAATCTATGCTAAACTGGCAGATGTTAGGGAATAGCTTTTAGCATTTTTCATTTCATTTCTGATTAAGAGAGAAGTTGGTTTTTTTCTTAAAACCAGCAAAACTAATTATTCATGAGCACAAAAGTCATCATCCCTGACTAACAGACGTCTCAGTTTAGGGTCAGCGGCAGATAATGTGGGGTCTGTAACAACTGTAGGATCATTCAAAATGCTTCAGAGTCCCAGAATGGTGTTTCTGGTTTTCATTATCCAGAGGAATAGGGAAAAGGAGAAAGTTGAGGGAGCAGCTCCTGCCCTTGCTCCCACAGCGGCCGTGCACACACCGTGCACCGTGCACACACCACGAGTGCCACGGCGGTGGCTGTGGGACGTGGGCTTGCTCAGAGCCTCAGGGAGTCTCCTGCTTCCGACACGTTCAGCATTGAGTGGTCGTTCCCAGGCACTGAAAAGCTGAGAAAGGAGAGTGAAGGGAAAAAAAAGTTCTCTAAGCTGTTCCAGGGTGACTGAATTCCTTCAACTGCCCATGGACTTGAAGAGCTATTACTGGAATAATAGTTTTCCCATATTTATTATTCATATCCTGTCCAGTTATTGGTTATTTGTCACCACACCTTCATTGCTGTCAGGAAAGTTGTTCTCCGCTGGCAGAATGAAGCCGTGCTGTGTTCCTGTTTTGCTTCCTGACGTTGTGCAACACGTGAAATAGTGATCCTGCACTTGCAGTTAGTAGCAATGTTGTACCACTGCACCTTGTCTACAGCCCCTGACTCGAAGCAAAATAATGTATCTGATTTCACTAGCCAAGAGATTGTAATCCAATTATTTTATTTTTAATTTCTCTTTCCTGAGCTCTTTAACAGATGCTGCTATTTGACCCTTTAACAGAAGCCTTTTAGCCTTCCTTATGAAAATCACAGATTGCAGCCTTCCGCGTGGGTATTCCTTGGTTAACCTGAGGAGGCAGAAAAAAGGCGTTGTTACATTGCTACAAGCTGCCAGCTCCTCGCTAATATTTTAAAGGTGTGGGTGCATGTGTTGCTCTTGTGTAATATCAGTTCTCTGTGATTTTGTAAACAGAACCCTGTGAACCCTGAGTATCCAAACTGCAGTGTAAAGGCTAAACTAAAATGACTCGTTTAAGGTCATCTGTTTTTACTGACACACCAAAGGTCTAGGAGAAGGAGTGAGCAAGCATCATATTTCTCAAATACAGAATTTTACAGTGGGAACGTGCTATAAAACATTCTGCCAGTGTTGTTTCCCTTGGGATTTAGAGTGAGAGACATGAAGGCTGACAACTCTCTTCCTGTTGTAGGTCAGAGCTTCAAGGAACTCTGTAATCTTCCCACCAGCTTTACTCTCTCCTGGAACTCACGGTTAAAATTAGATGCTGGCTGAACTTTAGCAGTTCAGTTTGAAAGCTTTCAGAGGCAAAGTCAAACAACAGCAGAGGAGAGCTTTCTCACAGTGCCATTTTGAGAAGCCACTTTGTACAGAGTAACGTCGTTTCGCTAACCGATGGGTCTCTTGCATAGACGTTACCATAAATCATGATTAACAGGGCATCATGGAAATAATCTCTGTGTGTGCTTTGTCTTGTAACGAGGTATCTTTCTTTAGGATATTGCATTACCTTTTGATTTGATTATTTTTTCCCTACTATTTCACCTCTTGCCCCAGCGTTCAGCAGTGGCAGAGGCGCGCAGGCGGTTTGCTGCTCCAGCAGAGCACAGAAGATCAGACAAACGTGGGGAAAAGAAAAGGTGACGAGGCCTCACAGTGCGTGATGTGAATTAGGATCTGCTGACCCAAGAGTTAGGCTGGGCTTCCAGCAACATGGCAAAGTCTCAGCATTGCATACAGGAGGATGAGGTGTTCTGCTTAGTCTCTGCTGCAGGATGCTGTGCCCTTCCCGCGTATAACTCAGCCTGCCTTGATTACCTCTTTTATTCAGGGCTCAAAACAGCTTGTAAATGTTTTGATCAGTCCTTCCCAGATTGCGTGGAGTGTATTGTAGCCTTCGCTCTCCTTTGTCCACATCTGGTTTCCAAACTCATTACTTTCATGTTATTAGGTTCATTTGAAATGCCGTGTTTATTTCCATCCCGCAAGTTTATTTTTTATCTTTCGAAGTAATGCAATGACTCTGTCAAACAGGGATTTATTGTAGAAAAATCACCGTCTACCAATTCTTCCTGCGTATTAATTGTTGTTAGCAGCAGCTTTGTCAGCAGACTCGTTAGCACCGAGGCCTGTTCAGAGATGCTGTGCTGGGAATGCTGTTTGTCATTTCAATTACTTGTAATTATAATAATATGAATACTTATTGTAATTTAGAAGGAAGCTCTCCTGAGAAGAGCTTTTGTCTCACTGCTTCTTTGCACAGTACCTTAGCACAACATTGGTCTAATCCTGATTGAGGCTGACCGCTTTTCCTTAATACAAATATTAACCTGAGCCCATGGGCAGTCTGACAACTATCTGAGGATGCTGCCATTCCCGAAACGTCTGCGACTGTCGCTTGCGAGACTCATCATCCTTCCTATCTCACCGTTATCTTGTATTCTTGGCAGGTCTTGTGTGTTATTTTTGCCACCTGTAGTTTCTCTTCCCGGTCTCATAGCAGGGTGTTTGAGCACTGGCTGCTTTTTGTTCTACATTAATAAAATGCCTGAAAGATTTGCTTGGACTGGGACCTTCAGTTGGCTGTGCTGTGGGAACAGTGAGTAGGGATCACAAATCCCCGTGCAGTAACATGAGGTGGGGTTAGCAGAGTTCTCGTATATTTAATCCAGTTTGGAATTTAAGATTGGGATACAAAAACACACCATATGCTGTTCATCATTAATTTCTCCTTTTTTGTTATCGCAACTATAAGCACTCTTTAGATATGAGAAAATGTTTTGTACGCAGTTAATCACCCTCAGAAATGCAAATCTGGAGGATTTCTGGAGGAAACATAACCTAATGTGAAGCAGGGGCTTTGCTGCCAGCCTTGGCACTGACTCGCTGTAGTAGCTCCTACTCGTTTGCTGTAGTAGCTCCTATTTGCTGTATAGTAGCTCCTACTTGCTGCGGAGCTTTAGGAGAACCGTACGGGTCTCCATAGGCTGAATTCCTGTCGAGTTCGGAAATGGTTCATTACACCAAAGGTGATTTTCAGTTCTGTGGATCGGTGCATAAATCACTGGAGATTTATAGCTGTTTGTGCATGAAATGTACCTCCCAAAGGCATTCTGAAGGGATTCACAGTAAAATTCTGACTTTATTCCCCGTCGTCACATCCGACATGGAGGTTGGTTAGATTAGTGCAAAGTGGTATAAAATTGTGTTTTATCAAAACTTGCAGTTTTCTCCTTACTGTCCTCAGGTGCATTTTGTATTTTCTGATTCAAGATGAAGGCACTTTTAGACATTTCGGCTTATAAACATTTGCTCTCCATTAGGATACAGTAACCTACATGTGAAGTGCAGGAGAAGCCTTTGGCAACTGTAAGCAATTGCTGGTTATTAATGCTAAAGCTGTAAAAATGAAAATAGGAAGTCACTGCATAGGCTCTGAGTGTTAGTGCTGTTTACATTCCTAATTTGATTCACCTATTAACCACAATTAACATGCTAGCTAGATTTCAAGCATATGTTTCTTCCATCAGAAAATGGGTTTTTTCCTCTTATGCTTTACTCCAGATTATTCTTAGCTGGAAAACCTTTTAATAAATTCAAGCAGTGGGAAAGGATTGCGGTTTGCATTATCTTAGGGAATATATTTCTTGGAATTGGTGTTTTTCTGTGCTGTGCCCTTGCGGGGTACTGGTGTGTTAGTGCTTCGTGGACTTCTGCAACTCCTCAGGCACACGTTCAGCTCTGCTCGGGGGTGAATTTCATTCTGTGTGGAGCATTGGCCTCTTTTTCTCTCTTTCTGACTTTCACTCCTCTTTCACTCCTAGATGGAGATGATGATCTTGGTTGCAACTGGAATAATAATAATAACAACAACCACAATAATAATAGTAGTAATAGTAATGATGGTAGTAGTAGTAAGAAGTAATAATAATAATAATA
>NW_010188493.1:0-1104 GCF_000695765.1 Mesitornis unicolor
AGTGGTCAGACACACGCGCAGAGGGCGGGGCTTGAAGGGGCGGAGCCGGAAGTGGGCGTGGTGGGGCTTAAAGGAGGCGGGGCTTATATATGGGGGCGGGAAATTGGGCCTAAATATGGGGGGGGGGGCCCCAAAATGAACCTAAAAGGGGGCGAAGCTGAAAGAGAGTGGGGCTTAAAGGGGCGTGACCGGAAGTGAGAAGCGTGGCCGGAAGTGGGAGGGGTTTAAGCCAGCAAAAGGGGCGGGACTTAAAGGGGAGAAGCCTAAAATAAGGAGGGAGGAGCCCCAAATGAAGGGGGAGGACCCAAAATCTGAGGAGAGAGGCCTTAAATGAAAGGGGGCGGGGCCTACAAATGGCGGGAAATGGCCTAACAGGGCGGGAAACACCTTAAAAATGGCGGGGAAATCCCCAAAAAAAGCGGGGGAGGGGCGTGGGTGGGAAATGGCCTAAAAAGCGTGAGAAACACCTTAAAAAGGGCGGGAAACTCCCTAAAAATGGCGGGAAAGGGCCTAAAAGAGTGGGAAAATGGCCTAAAATGGACGGGAAATAGCGTAAAAGGGTGGGAAAAAAGCTAAATAGAGCAGGAAATGGCCTAAGAAGGGCGGGAAACCCCCTAAAAATGGCGGGAAACAGCCTAAAAAGGGCAGGAAATACCTTAAAGAGGGCGGGATCCACCCTAAAATGGGTGGGAAATGGCCTAAAAAGCGTGAGAAACACTTTAAAAATGGCGGAAAACGCCCTAAAAATGGCGGGAAAGGGCCTAAAAGGGTCGGGGGAGGACCTAAAAAGGGCAGGAAATGGCCTAAAAAGGGCGGGAACCACCCTAAAAATAGCGGGAAAGGGCCTAAAAGGGCAGGAAAAGAGCTAAAATGGGCGGGAAACTGCCTAAAAAGGGCGGGAGACTCCTTAAAAAGCACAGGAAACCCCCTAAAAATGGCGGGAAAGGGCCTAAAGAGGTGGGAAAAGGGCCTAAAAAGGGCGGCAACCACCATAAATGTGAGGGGAAAGGGCCCAAAAATGGCGGGAAACGCTTAAAAGGGAGAGAAACAGGGCCCAAAATTGGGGGGGGGAGGTCCCAAAACTTAAAAGGGGGCAGAAGGGAA
>NW_010188494.1:0-1447 GCF_000695765.1 Mesitornis unicolor
GGAGCGGGGGCGCCCTCTGGGGGCCGCTCGGGGACGCGCCGTGCCCGCACCCTGCCCTGCCCTGCCCTGCGATCCCACCTCCGCGCCGCTTATTTCTGTCCTGCTAATCGGGCGATTCTGCTTCTTTCCTCGCTTTCTTGGGTGGGTTTTTACCTTGCTCCTCTTCCTCGCTCCTGCAGCACCTCCGCTGTGCCCGCCAGCCATGAAGGGGGAGCTCATTAACGCTGAGAAATATCTCAAGGGCGAGGTGAGGAGGGTGGGACTCGGGACAAGGGGCAATGGTCACAAATTGAAACAAGGGAGGTTGTGAACATAAACATAAAGAAAAACTTCTTTATGTCAGGCTGACAGAGCCCTGGACCAGGCTGTGGAGTCTCCTTCTCAGGGGACACCCAAAACCCTGGCCGTGTTCCTGGGTGATCTCCTCTGGGTGATTTCCAGGGGTCCCTTCCAACCCCAACCCATCCTATGAGGCTACAATCTCAAGCCATCTCAGCTGGGTTATTACAGCTATTCAACCAGCACACACAAATGCTCAGGTTAAAGAAAACCCCCCTCCAGTTCTCTCAAGCATTCTCTACAAAGCAAAGAATTGGAAAGCAAAACCAAACCACAAGCTCACACCACACAACTCAGCCCTGAAAGGCTTACCAGCTCGGATGTATTTTGGTTTTTTCCTCTGGGATGCTGACTTCCGGCGTGACTTTATGCAAGAATAATTCAAAATAACCACCAAGCCAACACGCTCTGCCTGCAACCGTCGCTCGGGCTTAATTAGAGCGTGGCACGCCTTAGGTCAAACCGTGCTCTCCACGGCAGCAAAAGCATCGCCAGCAGCCGAGGAACCCCAACCTTGCGCGGCTTTGGCCGCTCTCCATCCACTTTTCTTGCGAACGGAACGAAACGGAGCCGCCCCACGCATTTCAGGACCTTTTTGGCACACTCTGGGTAGGAAGCAAAAGCCAAGGAGCTCGGAAGTAACTTAAAATACCCACTCCATCTTCTGTTCTCAGTAGCTACTCTGCAATGGGAGGTAACTGCGTGATAACTTGCGTTATAATAGCCAGTTACCATGAAAATTAAAAGAAATATATGTTAATAATCTTACTTACAACTTGTAGCCACACTGAGCTGGGAGCTTCCCTCCGTGATCCTCCAACTCCTTTCCCCTTTAGGCTGAAGTGAACAGGGCTGTTGGTCCAACCGGGCCATTGCGGCTCAGCTCCTTCAAGGCGCCACGGAGAGTTTTTGCGTCGCACTTTGCAAATTCCCTACTTTGGTTTTCTGTTTAACTTTCGCACGTACTCTAAGTAGTGAGAACATAGTAAGTCTTGCTGAATTGCGTATGAAAGTAAGCGATGAGCAAAGGCGGAGTATGAGAAGCGGCCGCTCATCTCTCACAGAATAACAGAGTAACAGGAGTGGGAAGGGCCCTGGAAAGCTCCCC
>NW_010188495.1:0-10696 GCF_000695765.1 Mesitornis unicolor
TCGTTCCCAAGCCTGTAGCGCTGCATAGGGTCCTCACCATAGTCCAGTGTAGGGACATCTCTTCCCAGTTCACCCATTCTGGGACATGTCCTCCCAATTAAAAGGGCTTTGTCTGCTCCCAGTGCCACCACTGCTGCCAGCAGGGCTCAGACTGAGAAACACAGGCCTTGCTCCATACACCAAGAATGCAGCATATGTTCCCCAAACACAGATTGTGGGCTTCTTCAGTAGAGAGCAGATGTTCTGGGTGCTTCAAGGGAAGCTGTTAATTCGCTTTGACTTATAACCAGTGTAATTTTTAAAAAAGATTCTCTAGGAATTGTGGCACTTAGTGTCAGGAGGCCTCTCAGCTCATCCATCACCACAATGGGAACGCGCGGTTATTTTGCTGTTAATCTTCATAATCGCCCTCGCACGCTGACAAACGTGCCACAGAGAGCAAAACGCTGCCGCCTCCATTGCCTCTCGGTGGAAATGAGTCCAAAAAAGGGGGAACGGCTCTGTGGTACCAAGAAGGGACCACAGCCTTGGGGGGAGCCGGGACAGCCATGGGTGCAGGCTCTGCCAAGGGAGCAATGGGAGACAGCAGTGGTTTTGAAACTGGGCGATCCCGTGGGATTTGGGACCGTGGGAGATGTTAATGTACTCGCCACTGAGCAGAACAACTCTGTTGGTAAAAAATCAGTGACAAAAATGAGCCTTAATCTGAACCGCACCGCTTGCCAAAGGCAGCATCTGCCTGCTGGCCAAGTCCTGCCTGAATTGAGCAGGTTAGGGAGAAATGAAGAATTATCAGAAGATATTAAGAAGGTGCGCGAGGCACAGGAGATGCAGCTCTGGGTGTGTGACAAGCAGGGACAATCTGGGAGATTGATGGGACAGGAGTATTTATTTCACGTCTGTATACTGGGGCCAGTCTGTGCTAGTTGCCCAGCTGGTGGAAAGCTGGTGTATTTGAGTAATTAAGCAGTTAAAGCTTCTGAAAAAGTGACATATTGTGGGCAGGTTGGTGGGGTTTAAATGTTTAAAATTATTTGAAAACTAATCTAGGAAAAAATGCTTTATTCCTCGCAATTATTACAGGGCCGAAGGAAGGACTTCTCTGGGGTTTCAGCTTGTGCTGAAGTTAACAAGCATAGACTTCTTTGAGCTTAAATTGAACCCTGAATTTTCTGAGCTTCTGGTTTAAATTATTCCTGGACACTGTTTAAGAATTAGTCCCAGGTCAGCCTGTGCTGAGGCCCCATCCCCTCCTGCTCGGTTGCTTCTTGCTGTGTCCTGTACCTGCGAGCATCTCTGCTGTGTTGGGGTGATGAGCCCTGGGCTGTGCTGTGCCATTGATCCCTCCTGTGCAGCACAGGCAACTCGCGCCCATAGCAGCGCTTGCCAACCAAAAAAATGTTCCCCAACGGCAGGAAATCCCCGAGAACGCGGCCGACACGGCTCACCTGGCTTTCCTGCATGGACCAGCGATTCTGGGTGGATCCGATCTCAGGTACATGAGGTCCAAGCTGTGGGATTTCATGAAGCACATCTGGAAGGTAAGACCCGAGCTCCCCTTTTAGCCATGAGGAGGATGAAGTCTTTCAAACCAGGTCCCCTTTCTGCCTCAAAACATCAGTCCCACCTCACCCCCTCTGCTACAGCCCCACCTCTTCAGGTCCCATCTCTTTTCTGTGTCTCTGAGGGTCTCAGCTCCAGACGATCTCCACCGCCAGCTCTTGTCTCCATCTCACTGCTGTCCCCCCAGCCTGTACCCCCATCTCCCATTGCTCAGACTGAGCCAACCCTTCTCCACCTCTGCAGGCCAAGTGGCAGCCAGAGCCGGAGCCCAACGAGCACTGCTCCCGGATGCTGGTCCAACACAGCACAACCGTCTTTGGGAAGCACTTCTCCTTGATGGATCTGACGGTTTCGGCCAGGCAGGTATGTCCTGTGCTGGGGACCACCAGCACCCTGAACTGAGGGGTTTGTCACCCAAAAGACTGAGTCCTGGCCCGCCCTGCCCTTTTCCACCAAGGCACATGGGCCAAAAACTGCTCATGGCATTGGGGTGCTCCACAGCCGGGCAGCATGGAGAAAAGGGATGTTCTGTAAGGACTGCTGTGCCCACAAAACAACGGGGAGAAATAAGAAGCTGGTACCGTGGGCAGCAATCCTGAGAGATCTTCACAGCAGATTGGCACAGCTCTTTACGATACGATGTGTGGACCTTTCTGGTCCATGGTGAACGAATCTGGGAAGGTCAAATGGTTGGCAGCAGCGTTTCTTGTAGGCCAAGATCAGCCCTGAGTGAGAGGAGTTAAGGGAAAATAGAAATAACGCCACTAAACATGAATCAATGGGAAACAGATCTTCTCACTTCCGTTTCTGGTTGTGGTTTGTTTTCTTTTGATGAAATGCTAAGCTTGCCTGATAAAACCATAACTTTGTTCTAGTACATTTTTGAAGTCTTTTGACCTTTTCCCATATTACCAATTCAGAACAAGAGCAAAACAAGTCATGATAGAAAACTCTGATAACGGATGGATTTTGGTGTAACTAAGAAATTAACACAAAGTGGATGTTGATTATATCTGTTAAATTCTTAGATCTGTGCTATTTAGCACTAATATCAATGAACAGGACAAAAAAGACATTAAAATAACCTTACAAAGAGTTTGTACCCAAGCAAACATTAAAGGAGCAGTTAATAAAGTAGCTGAAAACCCCAGCAATAGCTGCACTGCTTCATAGACCCAAGTGTGTGCCCACACATCCGTGTGTCTGGATGCACGTCGAAGAGCACAGACCAAGGACTTCACGTCGTGCAAGATAAAACGCTGAACCTTATTTCAGCTAAAACCTGATGTGACTGTTGAGGTTGCAAAGGAGAAAGCCAGAGCAGGAGTAGGGATGTTGTACTACATCCGTATCGTGTCGCAATTGCAGCTACTGAGATCAGAGCCCAGTCCAACAAGGCCGTTGATGGCCTGAAGGTAATTCAGTGATGAGCAACAAGGGCAAGTGAGAATTTGGAAGCATTTCCTACAAGATCAGATTTTTAAAACTTTTTGGGACCAGCAGAGCACTGCAAACCCTCATGAATTCCCATGGGCCCATAGCAAAGCCATCTGTGAATATCCCAAGCCAATGGGACACCTGTGAATGTCCCTGCCCTGGGGAGCATCAGCAGCTGGCAAACAGTCTGTGTGTCATAGGACATAGCTTGACTTTGTACCTATTATCTGATGAAAGACAGAGTAAAGGGACACTTCAGCATAGCCTAGGAGACATCTCAAGCATGTCCCAAGCTGTGGGAGTTGTTGTCCAGTTGTCTGGACCACCGGGGACTGTTTCCTGAGGGTGCTCTGTTGCTCTGCAGGTGGGGCCAGGCTTGGTTTTCCTGACCCTTGAACATGCTTTCCTGGGCCATGGGGTGATCCTGCAGACGGTGACTCCCCTGGAGCCTGTCCTGCAGAATGTTGTCCACAAAATCTACTACCAGAAGAACGTGCCGGCCGTAATCCCCAAGTTCATCCTGAGAGCAGAGTGCACACAGGTAAGACCAGCCAAAGGTGGATCTTGGTGGGTAGGAGGGTTGAGAAGAGGGAGCAGTTGCCCATGTGGGCTCAGATACACATGGGAGCAAAGCACTCATGGGCAGGATCCTTCCAGTGCCTGGTACCATCCTTCAGTTTTAGTAGCCCAAAATGCTAAACTCCTTGGGTGACCCATTCCGTTAATGCTCTACCCACTCTGCTGATTTTATTTTTAATGCCCATTTTGAACTTCTCAACCTGTGGCTGTTACTCCTTGTTGTACCAGCAGGCACTACCAAGAAAATCCAACTCTGTCATCCCTGGCCCTTCCAAGCAGTCAGAGCAGTTCACGTCATTCACTTCGGTCAGGGGTTCAAGCTTGGAAACAGTTTGGTCTGATCAGAGAGAGCTTCACTGGCACTGCAGCAGAAATAGCCACAAGACAATTCTCAGATGCTCAAACCCACCCCAAATCAAACTTGGCTGTGCTAACTCATATTTTATAAATGCTGGCTTAATATTTTGCATTCTTACTAATGTGAATAAGCAGCTGAGACCTCTTCACAGAGGAAAACTCCATAAATCTCACTGCCTGTGTGCCTGAGCAGAGTTTAAGATGTGGGTGCTTAATTTATAAGCCCTTGGTTGGCTGGAGCCACCCAAAGAATCAAAAAATCTGAGGTGGAGCAGCTCCTACCTACACTACATCCATTTCTTTTTCAATAGCTCTTATGACAAAGGCAGTCTATGATGAAAATGACTTCTTGTTTGAGAGCTGTGATGGGCTAAACACCTCCCAGATGCAGACAGAGCTGCAGTGTTACGAGTTATGAATAGCTGTCCCACACCGACCATTTGGGAAAAAACACTAAAAACTAAACCCGAGCCAGGCAGCACGCACAAAATGCTGGTTCAGCTTCCCCACCTGAATGGGCCTGTCCTTCTCCCCGCAGTTTGAGCGCGATATCACCATCTGGAATAACAAGCAGTACCTGCCCAAGCCGCTGCTGGTCAGGGAGGACGCCAGCATCCAGAAGCACCGGCGCTGGTACGCCCAGTTCTACAGCGAGCACAGCAAGAGGGCCCCGGCGCAGAACGGGGGCCTGGACTGGTGAGGACCCCGCTGTCCTCTGCAGGAGGTGACCAGAGGCGCTCAAGGTGGCTCCTGCCCACCCCGCTGGCTTCGTCCATACAATATTGGTACTGGCACAGGGAGCAGAGCCTGGAGATCCTCTGTTACCGTCTGTGTTCAGGGTTGCTCTGCGCTGCAACGTATGAGCTGAGCCTGAAGTTAAGCTGGCCAGAACTGCCTTTAAGTGCCCTTATCTCTCGCTGCTGCTGTAATTTTGAGTAGTTGTATGAAAAGCTTTTCACGTGGCCTTGTATTGCCTGAAGTGTCCTTTCCCGGCCGGACCTGCTGCTGCTTCTGCACCACCACTTTGGCTGGGGCCAGCTGCAGTGATCCAGGGCAGCCTTGGCCGGCGTCTGCACAGCATGGGGGTGTGATTGCAGAGCCCACAGACATACAGCATCATCCTTCTCTCTGGCAGCAGGCAGGCTTTTAGCTGCCCACCATGATCTTACTCTTCCTGTGGGCTTCATTGAGCCTGCTGAGCTCTTCCATGAGTCAATTCCTCATGGAGACACTGCTCCTGGTTGGGAAGCAGAGGACTATCCTGGAGATCAAATCTCTTACACTGACAACACCTCTGCAGGCCAAGGGTGTGAATAAGACCCTGCTTTGAAAGCCCCTGGGCTCCAGCAATACCCTGGGTACATGGTTGGCTGTAAAAATTCATGTGTCACGAAAAGACCATGGGTATAACTGTCACTGTGGTTAAAAATGAAGCCAATGCATGGAAACCTGGCTGCAAATCTGGCATAAACTGGTCTAGATTCTCCTGTGCCTCATGCCTGGATGGTCTGTACTGGAGGGCTAAGTTTGCCTTGCTGCATACCCTGGAGAAACTCCTCATCTCCAGACAGAGCCCTGTACAGCAGGGATCTGGTGGTTCCTCTGTGAGCAAATGTTCAGATCCCAGAGCTTTCTGAGGAGGCTGGAGCTGCTGCTGTGCGCTTGCCTGTGCCTGGTGACTTCTGTGCTTTGCTGGGGCTTCTGGTTCCTCCTTCACCACAGACCCATGGAGCTGGGAGCAGGAACGTGCCACCGCAGCCCCTGCACACAGATGGAGCACACAGGCTCCATCGCCCACCCTGACGGCATCCCAGATAACAGCGTGCAGCTCTGCCTTTGCCGTTCACATCTGGCTATCGCACTGTCAGTATTTCACTATTAAATTCCTTTTTAAATCTGGTCTCATGTTCATGGTTTGTTGTTCCTGTTTTGGGGGGTGTTCTTGCATGGGAGCAGTGATGCTGCAGCTGGCCCATGCTGTTGAGGAGTCACAGGGGATCTCCAGCAAGGAGCTTCAGGAGACAGCGGGGGCTGGGACAAGGAGCGTTGCCCACCTCAACTGCCTGAGCCTCCCAGGGACTGAGAGCACCAACACATCTCAGTGGCCCTGGGGTGTTCACCCACTCCCTGCCCACAGCCCACGAGCCCCATTTCAGTTCAGCTCTGCACCTCCAGTCCCTGTCCTGAGCTGGGCTGTGGGACGTGTCCAGCTCAGCCCAGCTGAGCTGAGCTCTGAGCACAGACTGCCCAGCTTCACCTCCACGCCATCCCACCCCTGTGGGCCTGGGCTGTGTCTGACCCTGGCTCCCATCACCAGAGCACAACCCTGAGCTCTGAGCACAACCCTGGGACTGACTTCCCAGCTTGACCGCATCACCGTCAGCTTGACTGGTGACCTGGACTCTTGGTTGAATCACACAGAATCACAGAATCCCAGCATGTCAGGGGTTGTCAGGGCACTCTGGAGCTCCCCCAGTGCAACCCCTGCCACAGCAGGATCACCAGAGCAGTCACACAGGAACACGGCCAGGGCTTTGGGTGTCTCCACACAAGGAGACTCCACAACCTCTCTGGGCAGCCTGGGCCATGCTCCATAACCCTCACACTCACAAACTTTGGCCTCATCTTCAGCTTGAGCCTCCTGTGCTCCAGCTTGGGACCATTGCCCCTTGTCCTGGCATTGGCCATCCCAGAGCAGAGCCTGGCTCCTTCCTCCTGACACTGCCCTTTCCCAATGGATCCCCAGGAATGAGGCCCCCCCTCAGTCTCCTCTGCTCCAAGCTCAGGAGCCCCAGCTCCCTCAGCCGCTCCTCAGCAGGAGATGCTCCTCGCCCTCCAGCATCTCTGTGGCCCTGCTGGACTCTTTCAAGCAGTTCCTGTCCTTCTGGAGCTCGGGGCCCAGCACTGGACACAAGATTGCAGCTGTGGTGTGAGCAGGGCAGAGCAGAGGGGCAGGAGAACCTCTCTGCCCTACACCCACCCCTTCTCATCCAGCCCAGGCTGGCGTTGGCCTTCTTGGCTCAAGGGCACATTGCTGGCTCATGGGCGTTGCTGCCACCAACACCCCAGGTCCTTTTCTGCTGTGCTGCTCAAGGTTGAGCCTGGCCATCACCTCTGGGCCTGCCCTGCTCATCCTGCTTGGGGGTGATGGGGCTCCCCTGTGCTCCCATGTACAGCATCTCAAGGTGAATGAAACCCCAAGGAAGGCAAATCAGTGAGGATCCCAGCAGACATGGGGAGTTAAACTGGCTTTGCTGGATTCCTCAGACCTAGAACTGCAGAAAACCATGGGGTACTTCCAGCAGAGCCTGAATTTGTGCTACCATTTCCTTTATTACTAAGGCTAAAGTAGTTGTGACCTGTTAAAGCAGAAATTAGAGAACTGGGAAATAAGACAGGATTAGCTTAAGCCTCTTACGTTTCCATTTGCAATCTTATTTATCTCTTTAAATGGGTCTAGCAAAAAGGACAATTTGGCGCTGGGAGACACTGGCGTGCCAAGGAGCACTGCCCTCCAGTCTTCTGTGCCTTTGGGCCACACGTTATCCACTTAACATTTCTAGATTTCTGAACAAATCCTAACCCCTATCTGGTTGGGATGTCAGGGTATCTGGCTTTACTGTTTACTGAAATTACTTTTACATCAAATGCACTGCAAAGCAACAGCCATTCTTACTATTACATCCCGATAGTTGTATTTTATTGTGGCTTATCTTCACTCATGAGAGTTTATCCACTTGCCAGATCTATCGCCATTCCATGTCTTTGGGTTTTGTTTTTTCCCCCCAATTAACAAATTCATGACACATCTCTTAACTCTCAAGCACAGGTATTTTTTCCTTGCTTTTTTTTTTTCTTGAAGGGAGCGAGGAGTCAGGTTAGAAAACTCCAATGGGTTTCCAAACAGGTCAAAGAAAGGGATGCATGAAGGGTGATGGACAACGTACCTTGGATTCTCCAGGGGTAGACCTGGCCTCCTCCTCCTCTGAACCCTGGTCCGTGTCCTTGCTCCCCCACGACAGCTCCTGGCCATTGGGGTTGGCTGGGAGGGGGGTCCTGGAGCTCCACTCAGCACCAGCACAGCTCCTGTGTGCACAACCACCAGTGACCCCACTCCCAGTGCATCCCAGTGACCCTGTGAGACGCCTCCATGCAGGCCAAGCCCGGCAGAGCCTCTAAGCTGCGACCTTCACTATTTGGCTCTCATTATAAATACCTGCCAAGGGCCTTGATTTGTGGAAAACCCATTAAAATAACCCCAACCAAACCCATCAAACCACCCCTCCTGCTGGCGAAGCAGCCTTGGTTCCCTTTCTCCCATGTACAAACTGGTGAGAGGAGCAGGTTCACTGTCCTGGCAACCACACGGGACAGAGGATGCTCTGGAAAACGCCCCAGGGATGCAGGGAGGAGCCCACCGTAAAGGTTTGCCGCTGATGGGGTCCATCAGAGACCGCTGCTGAGGTTTCGGACACTTTAACGGGTGTCTTCCCTCTTCACATCATCACTGGGTGATGTCCCCATTCAGGTGCTTGAAAAATAGAAAACCCCAGACACCGCTTTGTTTGGTTTTTTTTCCTAAAGGTCGTTTTATTGTAAAACCATAAATACAACACTGACATGAAAATCCTCAAGCAACGGATGCTTTCTTACAGTTACAGTTTGTCTTCTGCCTTGGCATCAACTCTGAAAAGAATGTTGCAGAAACACATCTCTAAGAGATCTCCAAATGAGAGCGCTCAGCTCGTTTGGAAGCTAAGTGGAACTATTCCTCCTCCCTCGGGGAATATTTCCATTCAGACAGCAACAGACTTGTAAAAACAGCAACATTTAAACACCTCGATTTATTTATTTTTTGTTTTCTCTTTAATAATCCTTTTCATTTGACATCAGTCTAAGTTTCAAACAGCACTGAATTTATTTAGCTGTAAAAAAAAAAAAAAAAAGAAAAAAAAGAAAAAAGGAACCAAAATTAAAACCAAAATGAAACGAAATCCTAAAAAGGAAAAAAAAAAAAACCAACCAAAGAAACCAAACAACTCAGAAGAACTTGAGTTGGCCTCAAGCGTTCATATATCACAATGAAAATCAGCAACTCAACCCCGTGCAATATTGCTCTCTATTGAGTCATTCGATCCACACCAACAATACATGAGACTTCAAACAGGTTTTGTTTTGTTTATTAACACAGCAAGTGTGACATTAGATAACCTTTTAAATACAGTACATGGTACAGCGCGGGGCCGGCTGCCCGCACTTTTCTCCATTATGAAGACAAAGCCAGCGGTGGCGGTTTATAAAAATATTGTGTTGCTACAAAAGTATAAATTAATGCTACCGGTATTAAGAAATATTAAACACATAAAACTTATAAGGATTAAGAAAAATATTCATTAATACCTGTAGAAAACTCTGGCCTAAAAAAGATATTTTTTGTATATTTTTTGTATATTTTTTTTTTTTGTATTTTTTACGATGACATGAGATTCTTGCACTCGCAGGTAAGAGACACACGCAGGTGCATCTGTGGTATTGCCTAGAACATCTGCATCTACAGAAAGGAAGGAGACGCACACGAGTTACTGAGGGGAGGAGGGCGCGGGGGGGAAGGAAGGAGGATGCTCACTCTGTCTGTTTGCGGGATGCTCACTCTGTTTGCGGGATGGAGCCACCAGAATTCAGCTCCCAGCAGGAGGTTTTGAACCGAGGAACAGCTGCTCTGCTCTGAATGGCTGCAAACAAGGCTCTGCTGACGGTTTGGGGTTGTGGGCACTGACACTTCCTACCTAGGGATGGACCAGGGTGATGGGTGGCTCCTCCCGGCCTCGCAGCCTTGGCCGGTCCCTGTCACCAATGGTTCAGTTCATCCGTTATCAGTTTTCCTTTAAAATAATTAAAAAAAATAATAAAAAGTCCCTATAACTTTGAGGGGACCGTGGAAAACAGCTCTTAAAACTGTGCTCCTTCCAGAACACACGTCCCCTTTCCCGAGTGGAAAGGTCTTTCTCCATAGATCGTAAGTAAATAAAAGCAAATCCCTCCTCGCACCCCCCAGCCCACTGGAAATCCAAACACCATCCTATGCAGAGACCGCCACGAGAACCCCGAAGGCTGAAAACGAGCGTTCAAGGCTGATGAGGCTGGAAGTGTCTTTTTAAGGAACTTTGGTTGTAAAAAGCAAGGGTTTGCCGTGCCCGCGCTCATCGACTCCGCTGCGAAACGCTCCTATCGTTAAGGCTGCGCTGCTCGTACGACGGGGAGGATGAAAATCCTCCGTCGGCGGTCGATGTTGTGCATCAATGAGCCATTCAGGCGACTCATTTCAGAAGCTATTCTAAATGAACTCAAACTCAGCTGCCCACGGATCGTGAAACCCCACCGGGTCTATGGGATGACCGCTGTCTAACGCGAGCAAAGCTCCTCCGTCAAGTTACAAATCAAAGGACTCTTAACAGGAGTAGTAAAAAACCCAACTACCCAGTCAAACCAACCCCAAAATCAAACAGAAACTCCCCAAACATTCAATAGATAAAACGGAACTGCAGGGCAATACACTCTCATTGGTTTACCATTGCTGGCCTAGCATAAGCAAACTCTTCCACAGCGCTAACGCAGGCGTTGGACTTGGAGCTGTGCTCGGGTTCACCTCTCTGTATTTGGGTTATTCTGTTCAGTGACATCTCCAGAGGACCATGACAACCCGTGGCACGGGGACAGGTCGTGTACAAAGGGAGTTCTTATTGCTACGGGGCGACATCTT
>NW_010188495.1:10727-15856 GCF_000695765.1 Mesitornis unicolor
AGGACCTGGAGTCAATGGTTCTGGGCTTTCCCAATGGGTTCCAGATCCTGGTGTAGCACAGCAAATGCACAGCAGAAGCAGCAAAACGTTTCATCCTCTCCCCCACCCTGATCCTTTCACCTTGGCAGTGTAAAGGGTTGGCAAGACCCTTGCTCCTCAACTAATGTTTTCTCCTCTGCCCCCTATGCCCCTCAGCTGCCTCCCTCCTTTAGGACACCCGGTTATGTACCTCCTGGAGTGCTGGACGGGTTTGGTGGGAGGATGCGGAGGAAGATGCTCTGTGAACCCTCCTGGAGCCATCGGGCAGGGCTGGACTCACCACTGAGGCGATGTCCCACCTCTACCTCCAGCCTCTGCTCTCTTGGCAAGGCCCGAAGCAGCCGTGTGCCTTACAGAGCGCTCCACGCAGCTGCACAGCCTGGCCTTAAATGACAGGGCCCAAAACACAATCCCTAAGACTCCTCCCAGATAAAACAGATTTCTCCTCCCTGAAAAGGTCTCCCAGAATCTGCCTTTAGTGTCCTTTTGCTCATCGTCATCCCATTACTCCTAATTATTCCACAGGGAACAACTCGTCCCCTCCTGCAGTGTGCTCCCTCCCAATGCTCCCGGGAGCTCCTCTCCACCTCCTTCAGCCAGAGGGATGCAAATAGAGATCTGAGTGTTTCCTCGGGACAAAGCAGCACTCCCAGCCTTTGAATCACTTTTTGGCTGCTCTTTTACTGCCTACTGATTTATTGGTAAGGTCTGGAAACGCAGCCAGCATCCTTTGAGTAGCGCGATGTCTCAGTCACTCTGCTCCTGTGTGACCTGCGGCGGGATCCCAAAAGTGGAGCCGGGCCCTCAGGCTGGGTAAGGCCGAGTGGACCCATCCACCAATGTGAACATTTGTGGTAATTTCTTCTCATGCCAAACCTCAAACCTTCCGTGTTATTGCAAGCAGCTGGAGAAAAGCAAAGCAACCAACCTGAGACATCTCACTGAATACTGTAGTAATACAAAACTGTATCAACGCAGACACCACAATTGAGAGCTCAAGCAACCTTCACAAGCGTCTCCCCTCTGTTTTCAGTCATTCCCAAGCTTTGAGAGTTATCTGCCACAGCTTTGTTTGCCAAATTCACACAAGGGTCATGACTCCCTGAGCTGCTCCTGGACATGTCCTCTATCAGCAGGGGAGAACACCCAGCAAGCGCAGTTAAACCAGTGCAGGGGGCTCGTGTGGACGCTTAAACCGATTTGCCTCAAAGCTAAACTGGTTTAACCAACAATTAACTGGATTAGACAAAACCTGAGCCCGCAGTCAAGCTTTCACAGAAAGATTCCCAGATCGCCCTGGTTCGAACACAACCAAATCAGTTTTCGTAGAACAAACAGCTCTGACAAAAAAGAGAAGCAGAAACAACCTTCTGCCTCAGGAGCTCTGCCTCCTGTCGCGCCTCCTCAGTTTTCCAGTAACAAGGGTCTTCAGACAGGCCCTTCATTTTCACGGTTCAGCTCCTGTTGACCCACCTGAAGGTCACAACCACCCCCAAAGCAAATGGTGAAGTCTGCAAGGTCTGGCACAGAGCAAGCAGCAGGAACAAGCGATTGCCAGGAGGACACATACACCAGTTTTGTGTCCCAAAGGAACAAGCAGAAGGCAAATTCCCAACGTGACCTATCAGGAGATGATCCCAACTCTGAGGACTTCCCCTCCCAGCTCCAAGGGAGCAGAACCTCACCACAGCTCTGGCCAAACCAAGACACCCTCCCCTCTCCGGCCGTCCACACAGCACAGAGCAGAACCAGAAACAGTTTGGGTCGGAGTAACCTGGCAAATTAAAGAGGGTCCAAAATTCAGACCTTGGTAAAGTATCTGTTCTTCCTAAACCCAAGCCTGTAAGAGGGAAGGAGAAAGAGGAGCACAATCTTGGCATTTAGGGTAAGTACACGGGCTCTGGATGTGCTTCTCACCTTTTAACGAAGCATAAATACATCAGAAACGAGTCAGACTGCGAGCAGACCGAGCACAAACAGTTCCTGTGAGCAGAACAGCCTGCAACCACCTTTAAGACTCACGACAAGCTGTGGCTTCCTCCACTGACTGCTGCAGAAGGGGGCTGGCCCAGCAGCTCCTCTTCTCACCCACCTTCCAGACTGCTCCACTTCAGGGCTTTAGGTTTTATTTTGCTTTTCCAGCTGCTAAGTTGAGTTCTGAAGTCTTTGGGAGAATCTCATCTACCAGACAACGCCGCATGTTTGCTTACACGTCATTAGTGCAGCTGCAACCAAAGCTGCCGTGGAGGGGACGGGGGAGAGGCTCAGTCGCCCCCTCTCTTTGGCTGTCACAGCAAGAAAGCTCCAGATCTGATGCCAAAACCTCACCGTGAGGAGGGGAAGGGGAGATGGGCTGGAGTGAAGGGCGGCTGTGGCCTCTCCATTGCATGACCTGGCTGTGCAGCCATGGTCCAGCTCACTGCTGGTTGCACAAATGACTGCGATTTTACCTCCATTCTCTATTCCAGGGCTTTAACCCAGTGCTAACTCTGCCTTGTCCACTTCCTCACCCCTAACGCCTTGCAGACAGACACCACGAGCCTGAGGTGGCAAATCCCGCCGCAGCTCCCTTAGCAAAGGGGTGTGAGGGTTTAGAGCCTGCTTTGCAAAGGAACGCAGGGGTTTTTCACTTTTGCCTGAGCATCAGAGCCTGGGAGCGGCTCTCGGGGTCAAGCAAAAAGGTGTAGTGTGCACACTCAACAGCTCCTCTGGCTTTGGATTCATCCTCCGGCCAAGTTTTCTCGCTGCAGGACGCCTTGTGCTTTTCAGTGGGAACAGCAGCACAGCACAAACGCTTTGGAACGGGCACACATCTCACCTGGGTTTTTTGTTTGTAGCTACAGGTTTCTCCTGCCCTGCAAGTGTCAAGAGCTGTGTCACCATGGGCCCAACTGGTGGCTGGGCAGGCAGGATTTGTACGGGAGAAAAGAAAACCAGCAAGAAGAAAAGTTGGCCCTACCGCCAGCACCTCCCTCTGCAAAAGCCACTGTCAGAGAAATAAGATGTCCAAGGTTCCCTGCCTTGGCAGCTCATTTTCAAATGCTGCTGCCCCTGCAGTTGTCATCGGGGTGGCAGACTCTGTCTTTGAAGACATCCACACCCAAGATCTACATTTAGGAGACCAGTTTTGCCCTGGTGCAAGTAGCAGTGCTGAGAGGTCAACCCCAAACACCAGACTGAAGTAAGAGTAGGTCCTGTTTTGAGACTGAAAAGGGCAGCACAGTGCCTAGAGCTGTCCTCAGTGACCCTGGCCTAGAGAAGGTCTCCAGCATGAAAACTGCTCCCCTGTCTGAGCTCTGTGGCAGTAACAGTGCCTGTCAGGTTCAAGGCATCTGCAAACAGCATCCAAGAGACTGGGTGTGCTGTTTCCCATGTATTGGGACTTGCAACTCCTACTACAACCAGAGTTGGGCAAGTGGGGCCTTGGTTTAAGATCTGTTCAACAGCAGCACTTCAAAGAGGGTCCCAGCCTCACCACTGCCCTGAGAGCCACCAGAAAACACGGTGATGGGCTGCGGCCTCCCGCAGCTCAGAGCTGAGCCAGCCCATCCTCCCGAACCCCCAGTGCTGCTCTGCTGGCACCACAGCTCCAGAGCTACCGGAAACAGGAGAGACCACTTCAAAACCAGGAATCTGCTTCAATTTGATACGAGTCCCGGTGATGAAAAATTAACAGTTTGGCACCAGAAGCTGGGAACTGTCTCAGAGGCACCAAACCTGACGGCTGCAGAGATCCCATCCCGCAGCCCCCGAGCGGTGCCTGGGGCACTGGGCACAGCAGAGCGCTGGCCCTGGCGGGCGGCAGAGTGACTGAGGTGGTTTTGCGTGACGACGATCTCTAACTGCGTGTGGGGTGAGCCAGAAAGCGTGAACGTTTAAGGGCCTTCCTAGCCAGAAGGATTCAGCAACAAAACAAGTAGTGTAATGCACTGTAGGTATTAAAAAGACATTCGTGCTACTAGAGGAAACCATTCCAAACAACACGGGAAGATACTCTTTGCACTCAATCAGGAGCACTTACATTCAGAAGGATCTTTGAGCCCATGCACTTCTCTAAGCTTCCTTCAAACCCCAGCTTGACAAAACTGATGATCTTTGTTCCCCTGAAAAATCATACACCTTGGTTTGTCCTTGGCCTTGGGAAGGTTATTCTGAGCGTGCGGACTGAGAAACTTCTTTACGAAAAGTTTAGGTACAGGGGTTCTCAATGGCAGCTGGCAGAGCCCGGGAGGTCTGCTGGGGGCCCGCAGACATGGGTGCTGTCACCCCTTGCTTGCTTTTCCTGGTTTCTACCTTTTCCATGTCAGTAACTGCCGTGGTTCCCATAAGGAGATGATTTAATCGCAAATGGGCTCCTCTAGAACAAGCTCGAGAACCCCTGGTGTACAAAATTCACAGAGAAGCTAATTAACACCGGGAATTGGGAAAATAAGTTACGCTGTAAAAAAATAAACCCAAGAAATGTAACAATTACAGACATCTTCTGCCATGAACCGTTTCTCTTGGTTTTAAATCGGACTGATAATCGCTAGCTAACACGTCAAACTCAAAACTGGGAGTGGAGACAGAAAAGTAACTTTTGCTTTTTGGGAAAAAAAAACCAAAACCAACGGGTATTAAAAAGTTAAAATTAAAAAAACCCAACCCTTACAGTCTCCCTTCCTGATTTCTAAAGATACTGGTGTTCGTAAAACACAGCTGCCCTGATAACATGCACCGTATGTCAAGAAGGCTGCAGACAAATGCCCTCAAGGTGTAGAGTTATTCAAAGGAGCAAAGTCCAGTGCAGAACTGGTCTGGTCAATGTAGTCTGATTATCCATGGCAAGGTGGCCCAGGGGACAAGAGGAAAGGTGGGGTGGAGGAGAAACAAAAAGAAACTTCAAGTCACTTTAGATCTCAGCTGCCTGAAGACTTTAGAACATCAGCCTCCCATTGGTCTGCCCACTTGAAAACGTTTTAAAGTCTGTCAAGTCCACACACTATCTACGGAAAGGAGCACGTTCCTGGCAGAGGGCCGTCTCTCTCCCGTGCTCAGCTTTCCTTTCAAACTTAATTTTATATATATTTATATTTTTATATATATATAAA
>NW_010188496.1:0-1034 GCF_000695765.1 Mesitornis unicolor
GTTCTATTTAGCTCAAACCAGGACACCCTCCCAGTCCCCACCAATCTGAATCTCAAACCAAGGTAAGCAATTCTGCCACCTTGGGAATTTCCTGATTTCTGATGGAATTTTTCCGTAATTGTTTCTGAGAGCATTCTCTTTTCCAATGCTCTTTTTGTTTGCAAAAAAGCACACTGAATTCTATTTAAAAGTCTGCCTATCCTAGATCCATATGAAACTCCACTATTTCCTCTCATGGGAGGGCAATTTTGCCTATACTCCCTATTTGTCCTTCCATTTCTCTGATTACCTTCTGCTATTGCTGTGGCTAATAATTGAGCCTTTTGATTATCCTTCTTATCTTGTTCTCTCTCTCACCACTTACCCAGTGGAAGTGGTAAATTCCCTTACTTTGGTCAGTTTTAAGAGTCAGCTTGACAGGGTGCTGACTCAACTCATTTAAACTATACTTTTACCTTGAGAGATTGGATTAGATGATCCTTGTTGTCCCTTCCAACCTGGTATTCTATGATTCTATGATTCACTTCTCCTATTCCTCTCTATTATCATTACCTCTCTATTACTGAATCATACATAATACAGCATAATGCCCATATAACAATTATGGCTATAATTATTACAAACCTTTTAAACAAGTTAGGATTGGCATAGTCTCTGACAGGTGGTCATATGGCCAATCATTCCATACATATCAATAACAGACATTTTTCCATGTAGTTAGATTTCAATACAATGTAATAAAAGCATCAGCATATGAATCTTTTTCCCATTTTCCAAGTTGACAACAAAACAACATTAATTGTAATACAGAATTAAATACTTTTTCTTTTTATCCAATTCATAATGTGGCCACCACTGATTATAATATCTTTCCCAGTATTTCAATATACAGTCTAGGGGAGATTTCATCAAAATCCCCCCTTCCTCCAATGATCTGTTACCCATTATGAAATGATGCAACAACAACAACACAAAATTGATTTGAGACAGCCAGCATGGCTTATCTAGGGGCAAGTCCTGCCTGACCAACCTAG
>NW_010188497.1:0-1930 GCF_000695765.1 Mesitornis unicolor
CAGGTCCTTTCCAGCCACTCGTCCCCTGTAGAATCCATGGAGTTGTTGTGACTCAAGGGCAGGACCCAGTACTCAGGAACGGGAAGCAGAGATGCCAGCAGTGATGGAGATGAACACAAGGAGGTTTGCCCGCAAACAGCAAGGAGGTGAGACATGGAGGCCATGGGACATCCCCATGCCACCCCACCTCACCTCTGCCATGGAAGAAACAGCTACAATTCAACTATTCCTCTCTATTTTGCTATTTGAAGAAGAGAAGACTGGTTCTGGGGCCAGACGTGATCACCAGAAATGCCCATCCTGACCCAACCAGGTCACCCACCACCGTTTTCGGCACGTGGGTTCAGGTAAAACACGCTCGTGGTGTCACGCTGTTGTCACTGCTGGGTGAGCAGGGGTTGCCACTCAACGGTGCCATCACGGGAGGGAAGGCGCGAGCGCCGTGCTGCACAATCACCACAACGAAAAATCACAAAGAGCAGGAAAGATAGGAGGAGCGAGACAGCACAACTCAGATGCGCAAAGTGCTTTTCCTTTCCACCGAGCCTGACTGTTCCTCTCTGTTTTATCTCGGAGAAAGAGCTAAATTAACTACCGGCTCAGTTCCGAGAGACTGGATCCGAATGGGGGAAGAATTAAGAAGATTTTCCGTTCACAATAAACTCCAGCCAACAGCATTACAGCAGCAGAGGGTTTGGTCTGGTTTTCAAAGATTAGCCATGGCTGTCCCAAGGAGGACAAGCTCCCATTTCGCACCAGTTTACAAAGCTGTCTGGATCATTTCCAGCCATTGCAGACCAGACTGCAACGACCACACGAGGGATGCGCCTCTCATCCTCCAATGCATCCCAGCTCCCCATCCCATCTCGCCCCCACACTGACCAGTTGCTCCCAGTGCATCCTCCCTGAGGACCCCACTGGGCTCCTGCTCTAAATGGCATCTTCTCAGCTCACCCCATCACAAACATCACGACTCAGCTCCGCATCCAGTACCCACACCCCTCAGCACAGGGGCAGGAGCCTATTCCATCCCCGTGACCAATAAAGAAGTAATATATAGTTCATTTTTGTTTGCATCGATCCGCCCATACATTCTAATTTAATCCATGATGTAGTACCCCTTAACGAGATTTATCAGCCTGTCAGTTGGCCTTATCTTTACCAGTTCCATTATGGGGATGTATTTCTCAGCCAAGGCTAACAGCAGCAGCAGGAGGATCCCCAAATGCTGCCTGCATGATAATAACCCCAACTTCATGATAATAACCCCGCAGTGACACCCCAAGATGTACATGGGGCCCAGCAGAGCCCGCACCCAGGTCACCACAGACCCCAATTCCCCTTGGTGCGCTGGCTCGGTGTTTCTCGTGGCCGTGCCGCTATTTCACGCGTGCGTGGGGTGAAACGACCGTGTCTCGCAAGGAGAAATCTGCAGCAGACAAATGCAGTGTTCTGTTTGGTTTTCCAACTTAAAAAAAAAAACATCCAAGAAAAGCTAAGTTTATCAGAGAACTCTTATTTAATCAAAACCTTGGTTTTTCACAGGCACTAGTGTTGACTAAAATATCCAGCCAATAACCCACTAATTTTCTACATCTGATAAAAGCAGATTCAAGCTGTCTGATTACTCTTTTAAATGGCAAAGAGCCCCAGGTGTCTATTGGGCAGGAGCCACTCACTTCCAAACCAGAAAACCTGCATCTTCAAGAGCTTCAGCATCCTTCCCATTCCAAGCTACTCGGTCCCCAGTTCCCTTGTCCCCCTGGGGCTTGAATCTCTTTCATGATCTTGATGGATCATTTTCAAAATGTGTGGGGAGTCACCAGTTATAGGGCTTGGAAACCATCAGTTATAGGCTGGGGAGCCATAGGGCTGGGGAGCCATCAGTTATAGGGCTGGGGGGCCATCAGTTATAGGGCTGGGGAACCCT
>NW_010188497.1:1961-2916 GCF_000695765.1 Mesitornis unicolor
CCATCAGTTATAGGGCTGGGAAACCATCAGTTATAGGGCTGGGGAGCCATAGGGCTGGGGAGACATCAGTTACAGAGCTGGGGAGCCATCAGTTATAGGGCTGGGGAGCCAAGGACATCACAAACCAATGCTGTGTTTCTATTCCCATGGCCCCTACCAGGATTTTGGCCCCGAAACGCGTGTATTCCTGGAAAAGTGGAAGCTTTGCCTTCTGTGGGCAATGCTGCTTGACCCCATTCACCGACCGCTGCTTCAAAAAATCCCATATACCTCGTTGCAGGCTTCAAGATAACGAGTCCTGATCCCAGCAGCAGAAATATTTTAATTAAATGAACTACCTCTACAGGATAAATCAAGCGATAAGCTTGAAAAATTAACTCTCATAATCTTTCATGCTTCTGTGCAGGTCAACAAACTATTACAGTAAAAGGCTGGAAAAGGGTCTAGAAACAGGCGTTGTTACGGCGGAGATGGATGAGCTGTTTCACTCCCCACATTACAATGGCCAGCACCTCCCATCCCCTCAGTGCCCCCTCTTCATCTGGGGATCATCTCCCTCCCTTTCCTCACTGCCTGTGCTCATTCCTGACTCTGCCAAAATGCCTAAAACCTGGACTGCTCTTCCCCAAGGGCACAACTGGGGAACCCAAGAGCTGCCTACAGAGCAGGTACTTGGGTCCAATATAATTGTCCAATACACTTGGGTCCAGTATAATTTTCACCATCTTCAAGACGTATTTTAAAACTTAAGCTTATTCTCAGATAAACCCTTGTTTTAACGTAACTTTGACTTATTTTAAAGAGAGCTGAGAGCGCCTCCACTGCCACGTGGTTGGTTGGTGGTGGCCCCAGCCTGGATGGATGGTCCCACCAGCCCGAAGGGAGGAACTGGCTACAGGCAATGGGAGGAAGAATCACAGCATCCCAGAATACAAGGAGTTGGAAGGGCCCTGGA
>NW_010188498.1:0-5288 GCF_000695765.1 Mesitornis unicolor
GCCCTTTATAGCCCGGGCAGGAGGCGTTGCCTGCGCTTTTTTTTTTTTTTTCTGTTGCATTCCCGATGATTTTAATCACTGCTAAAACCTGAGCCAACTTCCAGAATCGTCATTTTTACCTTTGGCCTATTCACGTTTCTTTGTCATATTCCATAAGAAATCCTTAATCTCACAAAGGGCGTCTTTATGCCTCTTCCGTTTCCAAGTAAATAGGTGTGATTTAAAGTAGGAGGCTCCTTGCTCAGGGCTACATTTTAATGCTGCTTT
This sequence comes from Mesitornis unicolor, assembly GCF_000695765.1. Lineage (NCBI taxonomy): Eukaryota > Metazoa > Chordata > Aves > Mesitornithiformes > Mesitornithidae > Mesitornis > Mesitornis unicolor. The sequence continues at coordinate 268 of NW_010188498.1, forward strand.
GTACTGTTAGTGCTGGAGCAGAGCTGCTCGGGCAGCGTTTTGATGCAGGGAGGCAGTGTTTTTTGCTGTGTCTTTGTGTTCCAGCCACCACTGTTTCCTGTCTGTACTTGGGCTGTCCCCACTGCACACCTGCAGGGACAGCATCCACATCGTGGAGCCCTGAATGCACATCCATGGTCCCATGAGCACAGCGGTGCTGGGAGGAACTTGGCTACCAGTCCTGGAAATACAAGTCCTCTCTTTTATCTGCAGAGAGGGATGCTCTGTAATGAAAAAGCATTGAAAAGGGAGTTCGTGCTTCAGGGCTCATTCTGTTCTTCAGAGACCACCCAGGAGCTGTGCAATATGAAAAGGCAGTATGCACTGGGTGTTTTGTGCTGTTCATTGTGAACAAAAGCCCAGCGAACCACTCAGAAAGGGCAGGGTACAGCTACTCCCTGGCATAACTTAAAAATTGTGAGATGCTCCAGGAAAAAATATTGAATAGCATAAAGCAGATAAAGGATCTAAGGAAAAAACCTGGTCTCTGAGCACCATGAACAAGAGATTTGACAGCAACTTGGCTTAGCAGCTAACGCTAGGGATGTTTTCTGTGAACTTCAGAGTGAGTTTGGAGTTTACAGCCCTCAGGTAAATACAGCTTTGGGAGAGATAGCGATGCCTCTGACGAGCAAAAAGCCTCACAAACTGCGTGCAGCAGGCATGGTCGCGCTCTGGTGTCTGCTCCCCCCGCTGACCTGCGTCATGGGCAGAAACCACAAGGCTGAGTGTCACCAGGTAATAATGCAGGGTGTGGAGGAGAAGGTATTTCTCATGTGTGTGCACGGTGAATTGTCTGACGGCCTTCGCAGGCAGGCCCCAACAGCCCCTTCCCAACAGCCAAGTTCTTCCTTAGATCATCTGCCAAAGGAGGGGGAAAGGGTATGGAAATGAGCAGCAAAGGTACATTTCTAAGTAGCTTTGAAGGGCACGACTCCCTCCCCTCCATCTGAGGCAATCTGGAAACGATACAGCAGTGGGATGTGTCCTGGGAGCACCAGGAGCTGGCGGCTGGTGAGAAGCACAGTGATGCCCCATTTGCCACTGAATGCAGGCAAATCTGTACAACACAGAGCGCTGGGGATCAGGAGTCTCCACCACGATGTCCCCATTTGCCACCGGTGGATGCAGACGGGTCTGTACAACACGGAGCGCTGGAGGATCAGGAGTCTCCACCCCCTCTGCTCTGCCGGGTCCGCTCTCTTGGCGGCAGCGCCCTGGTGTCGGGGAGCACCCGATGCGGAGCCAGCGGCTGCTCGGCTCCTGCTCGTCCTCCTCAGGCGTGAGGCGAGGGCGCAGCAGCGCGGGGGCGTGGGGACGCGCAGCCCCAGGAATGCGCCAGCCCCCGGCTGTCTCTCCTCGCCCTCACCCGGGTGAAGCCAAAGGGAGAACTCCCGGGTTGGCCTCGCTGAGCGGTGGCACAGAGGAAGGGACCAATAAAACCAGTACAGAGCCCCTGTGCCAGTCCAAACCTGCACCCCAAACCTGGCACAAGCAAAGCCTTTTGGACCCGGCAGCCGTCTGACACAGTGCCACAGGGCTACCAACATACACCTTCTTTACATGGAATTGCCTTTTCTTTCATCTCTTGTTTCCTATTTAGCCGCTGTGTCATAAAAATACACACCGCTCAGAATATCTATGATATTTTGATAATACCACGAGGCAGCAATTAAAATCATGAGGCATTAATTAAGACTTAAAACAGCACATTAAAAGTTCTGAAACTTTATTTACATGACCTCCCATTGAACACGACCACAAATGACTGCATATTGTTTGTATCACACTCTCCTTTACATAAAAGGCGGGTTGTTAAGTCAGATCCTGCCTCTGTTTCGTTAGCACATGCAGGTAATGAGCCTGTATTGTATACAGCTCAAAATCAGAATGCCAGTTCTGCAGCACATCAGTCATTGCATGGAAGCACACTGGTGTTAAACATGCAATACCATCTTACTTCAGGAGGAAACCAAGATGAAGGTCTGGCTCCAAACATTCAAATCAGCAGACCCGGTAGATTAAACTGCCTGGACAAAAATCACTTTTCCGCTTGTTTTAGTGCACTTACGAAGTTTGCCCTGGAATCAAACTATCCTAGGAAATTTCTCCCAAATGAGCAGAAAAGCCACAACTTGATGTCTCTTTCTAAAGTGTTCTATTATGCCAGAATAACTCGGTGCAGCCTGAGAAGTGGCTCCATCTTTCTGGAATAAAATCCCACTTTCTGGAAGCTGCCTGCACCCACACCGCCCGAGCTCCCTGCACAGCCGCTTCCTATGGCCGGGATGGATTGCTAATGCTTAAGGCAGGAGAGAGCCAGCATCTGTCTTCCACACCTCCCTCCCAATTTGCAGTAATTAAAACAGAGGATTTTGTTAGCAAAGCATTCTTTGTTGTCTCCATAGCAATGCAGGTGTGCCCAGCCTTTTCCAGGAGAAGGATATGATGAATATACAGATGAATCCCAGCACCTTCAGCATCCCCACACCGGGTGTTGCAAGGGTGGCAGCCAGAGGGGCACGACCACAGCAGGGGTTTGGGGGGGCTGTGAGAGGTGTCAGTGGTTCCTGCACCATCCATGGGAGAACAGGGGGTCCCTGAGGCGTGACCTGGGGATCCCCAAGCCTTAACTGTTGACTGCTCCTGCCCCTCTCAGGCATCTGAGTTCAGGCTGTGCCGGCTCTCACCCAGCCCTGGGGCATAGGGCACCCCTCAGGGGGATCCCTAAGGCTGGTTCAAGGGTGGGGGAGCAGGGAGGCGCAGTCTGTGGGGCTGTGGCTGGCAATGCCTGGGATCAGAATCCCAGCCCTGTTATATGCCCATGGCAAATCTGCCACACTCCGAGGGCGCACAGTGGTGGGAGCCGCTCTCCTGGCCACATCACATCTCCCTGGACTGTCTGTGGGTGCTCTGGGGGGATCTGAGTGAAAACGGGATGGCTGCTCGACAAGGTTCAAAACCACAGCCATGGCTACCAGCAGCCTTCACTTTGGCTCGCACAGGGTCCTGGTGCCAAGTGGGAGATGCCCTGCCCGTGGTGATGCCCTGCCCGTGGCAATGCCTTGCCCGTGGTGATGCCCTGCCCGTGGTGATGCCCTGCCCATGGCGCTGCTCTGCCTGGTCGGGGTGACAGTGGACAGAGCTGCATGGCTGTAGCACCCACAGCCTCTGGACTGTGCAGCCCTGTCCCTGCCACCTCAGATGGAGTGGGGGATGCACTGTGGGGATCCCTTCAGTGGTCTGAGAAAAAGCTGAGTTCTCTCTTATCTCCTGATAAAATCCAGGCAGATTTTCTGGAAAGGGGTCTTCAAACTGTGTGGCCTGCTCTGTTCTTACACACATTCGGCAGCATTCTCTGAGCCATCCCATTGGTTTAAAAACTGGATTTGTGAAGTAATGAAGGTGGCAGAACTCAGCCAAGAATGTGTCTGAACTGGCTTTCCAGGAACAGCACCAGGGAGCTGCTGCGTCAGGAGCAGCCCCGGCAGCGAGGAGTGCCAGAGCACCCGGAGGAGCTTTAATCCCTGCTCGTACAGACCATACCACCACTCACCAGTGCTTGTTCTCATCACCCTTAGCTGTGCCTTTGGAAACAAGAATTAAACGAAGCTGAGTTTCTATTCCTGCAGAGGTGTCAGTGTATCCCTGCCACATCCACAGCTTCATTCCATGTTACCCCACAGTTTGTTATCTGGACGGCACAAGAACTGCTGGGGCAGAGCTGGTGGGAGACGAGTGCAGGGACCTGGCTGCGTGACCTCGTTTTTGTTCCCTTTCTTCAGAGCAACAAGACCAGACTCTGGTTTGCACAGGTGTGAAGAAAAGCTTTATTTGGTATCTGAGCGCAGCGCTTAGGCGAAGGGTGAGGGGAGCAGGGGTGCGACAAAAGAGGAGGCGCATTTCGTGGTCTGCGCTGAAGCTGGAGTCATCTCTTGCTTTGCCAGGCAAGGTTTGCAGGGAGCCAGGCGGCCGCCTCAGTGCGTGGCCTGGGTGACCTGCTCACGTGAGGAAATCACCTTCCCATCCTGCACCTCCTCGAAGATGGTGCGGATCTGGCGCGTGGTTACAGGTCCTGCGTGGAGAGAGAAGGAGCGGTTATTGGCAGGGGAGGGAGGAGGGAGTGTATTGAAGATGTTCATGGGTAGATTTGTTATTAACAACGACTGCCTCAGAAACCAAATATAAGTACTTGATTTACTTAATTTAATATTTAACCCAATATAAATACTTAAATACAGAGTTTCAGTCAGCATAGATAATCTTCTGAAACACGTTTTGGTATATCATGTGTGGTTTATGTCAGCTCATATTTGGAAAATACAACAAAATGGTAGTTTTAGTAAATAAGTAAGAAATATCTGTGCTAAGAAAGTAGTTAAGGACATGACAGAGCCGTGTGGGTTCAGTGCCTCAGCCAAGGCATGTTCTTACCTTCCTTCACAGGCTGGGAGACATAGTGTGAAGACACGCTACGGAGGAGAAAAGAGGAAGAGTGGTCAGAAATGGGAAAACAGTGAGTAGTCTTTAAGATAAAATCATTATTTAAGCCCCTGTCTTTTCCTCTTGTACCAGTATGGGATTTAAATACGTTCTGGAAACTGCCCAGTGTTGAAGTGCAAAGGAAGCAAGTGCCAGGGCTGTGTGTGCCACGGGGACCCAGGCATGAAGGCAGCACTGGAATCTGCTCCTTCTGGGATCAAGCAGACACGGGAGGGATGGGAAGCGAATCCCAGGGATGCAGCAGTGCTGCAAGAGCCACTGGGCTGCTCTGGACCAGGAATGAAAAGGGAGACCCCAATGCATGCCCTGAGTCTGGAAATGGGTTCACTGGGCTCTGCAGGCAGCGCAGGTTGTTCATGTGCTATTTCCTCCACTATCACCCGTCCCGTCCCCACACACCCCCCACGTGAAGCCCCCACGCACTGGGCATCCTCTCCCTCCAGCAGCCGGCGGTACGTGGCGATCTCCTGCTCCAGGCG
>NW_010188499.1:0-950 GCF_000695765.1 Mesitornis unicolor
TCAGCAATTACAGCCACTTAGAAGAGACTGAACTGAAAATTAAAATAACTAAATAGAAAAATTAGTCCTATTTAGGTCAAACCAGGGCAGAACTACAGAGCAGGTTCTGAGCCCTGGCAGCAGACAAAGACAGGACCTCTGTACTATGAAGTCTCCGAGCTGCCTGTGTCTGTGTCCTGTGCTAGTGCAGGCAGGAAGGGGCAAAGAACAGTGGTGGGAAACTCCATTGTTCCCTGACAAAGGGTCCTCTGCTAGCCTAACCTAGTACAGGCTGTGGACTTACCAGCTGGAAAGCAACTTTGCAGAAAAGGCCCTGGAGGTCCTGATGAACACCAAGTTGAACAAGATCTACAAATATGAAGGTAGTTAAACATTGGCACAGGCTAACCAGAAAGGCTGTGGAGTCTCCATCTTTGGAGATACTCCACCTGGACATAACCCTAAGAAACCTGCTGTCGCTAACTGTGCTCTGAGTAGGTGCGGGGAAAAAAAGGTCTCCAGTGGTGCTGCCCAGCATCATCCACTCCATGGTTCTGTGATTTCTGTAGCAACTTCTTTGATAAAATACTCGGTATATATCAACATTTCAAAAGATTTATACTTTGGCTGTCATGTCTCCCTCCTTTTTTTTTTTTAATATGAAGAATATTGATAAAGTTATGTGAGCCTCATCATACTCACTATGAAGCCAGTGGTTTTAAATCTGCCTGCTTATATAGTTGATGATAAGATCTTGCTGGCCTACTGTTGATAGCTTTCAATAAAAAATATTTTTAAACATTTGAGGGTAGTAGTATATTTTCTTCTTTTTTTCTCTCATGCTGGCTTACCTCCTTGGATCTGTAAATTTTTGTCTCTGTTTAAGGCTCAGGGAGCAGGATTCTCTCTCTATTGTCCCCTACCCTCCCAGGAGACAATGAAAAAAAATAAAGGGTATAGAGAAAAAGATG
>NW_010188500.1:0-3659 GCF_000695765.1 Mesitornis unicolor
AAGGAAGGAAGGAAGGAAGGAAAAGAAGGAAAGAAAAGAAGGAAGGAAAGAAAGAAAGAAAAGAGGTAACTGGTGAACATGCTTAGCATGCTAAAGCTCCTGCGGTTCCAGCAGGCTGCTGTAGGAGGTTGTAAACCAGCTTGGTTTCACAGCAGGATGCAGGTGGACATTGGAGGGGTAGGAAACTACCTGTGTGATTCCAATTCACATAAATTAGCAGGGTCTGCACTCCAGAAATAAACGAACAAATGCAGCATTGGTGGGAATGAGGGGAAGAGTGGGGCCAGGATGTTTCTTGTTTGCCTTCGAAACCAGGAGGTGTAAATGCTGGTGGTGAGAAGGGGCAGTGGTGGAGGCCCCATCCCTGAAGGAATTGAAAAAATGGGGAGATTAGGTACTTGGAGACATGGTTTAGTGGTGGACAGGTGATGGTTGGACTCAATGATCTTAAAGGTCTTTTCCAATCCAATGATCCTGTGCTGAATCCAGGCAGATCAATGCCTCCAGACCTCCTCAAAGGTTCAGTGGTTCTTAGGACATACAAGGATGTTGAGTGGCACATTTGGGTCAGCCCCAGAGCATGAGGAGGGTCAGCAGAGGTTGTATCCATCACCAAAACCGACTTTTAAATCAGCTGGGTGCTCTCCAGTGTCTTCAGTGGCCATGGGAAAGAGCCCGGTGCCTCTGTGAGGTGACATGTCACCAGTGCCCTTCTGGGTGAACCAGCCTTGGGGTCTGATTTAGAGGCTGTTCGAGCATCTGCAGCTCCAGCTGCATGAGAGGATGAGGCAGGCACGTCAGACATCCTGGATGTAACACCAGACATCTGCTTGCATCTGTAGGTGCCTCAGCACCTTGACAAACCCTGTCATCAGGTCCTTGCTGGGGAACAGAGGTGGCAGCGCTGCCCTTCGGAGCGGGGCATATTCCATTCCTAAAAAGCCCTCAGATCAGTGGTCAGGTGGCCTTACACCAGCCTTTGCTCCCAAGGAACAAAATCCCATATATCTCATTTTCTGCAATATCTTATTCTGACTCCAGCCCCAGCTTTACTCCATTAAAACCTGTGTTTTTCAGGAGCTTTATAGACAGATAAATATCACTCCAGAAATCCAGGAGTAACTCACAGAGTGTGCTGTTCTTCAGCCCTTGGTTGGTATCCTCAGATGGAGACCTCAACAGCACTTTATTGATTTACAACCAGCAGGATCAGGTCTCCTTTTCATGCGTAAAATATAAAAATTACTGCTTTCGCTACCGTTTGTGCTATCTCCAATTAGCTGCACTGACGTGATTTGTTCTCCCATAGTCTTTGTTGCATAACTAATCACAGCCAATAAATATAAACACAAAAAATAATTAGCTTAAATCAGCTAGCAGTACGAGCCGAGCACATCCATTCAATAACAGAGAGGACACGCAAATTTCCTGAGATTATTGCATTTTCTTTTTATTTCTGTTTGGGTTTTTTTTTGCTTTGGGTGAAGTCAAGGGATGGAGGTGCATCTTCCAGGGCTGTAGATGTACTAATGTACACCCAGATAAATGATATTGGCTTTCCAGGTAATTCAGTATTTAATTCCACGTCAGTTCTGTTTATCGCTTCGTTCCAGAAGATCCTAACATTTTGACATTCCCAGAGCATATGTCTGAGAATTAATGAAATATTGAGAGAAGTCTCCAATAAGGGCTTTCACTTGCAAGGAGAAGAGATAAGCAGAGACCCTGCTGCTGCTTCTTCCTCTTAATGACACTGAAGATGCCCCCCCAAGGACCCGATTGCTGGCGCTAACCCAGTCCTGGGAGTTGATGGGAACATCGCATTATTTCTGTGAGATGGAAAACAAAACTGGGCCGGGCTGGCTTGAGGGGATTGGTGAGGGGAGTGATGTCAGCTTTTATCAGAGCCCCAAATGGTGCCAGGACGATGGGGAGGGACGTGGGGAGGGTGGCATGGTGGCCCTGGAACTGCCCAGCGCTCCCCAAAGGCCGCAGGGCAGGTACCAGCCCCTGGGGGCAGCTCTCGGGGATGAGCCATGCGCCCTCCCCTCCTCGTTCATCACCTGCAGTCACAGGAGCTTTGCCCATGTTCTGCCCTGTCACAGCTCGTCTGAAGCTGTACACATTGGCTTTTTTGTTTATATTTTGTTAAAACTCCTCAGTTGTCCTTCTGGGCAATTCCTGTAATTGCCAATTGATGGAAAAGTGTATTTATTACCTAAAAGTTTCTTGGCTCACCTGCTGGAGCACAAGCTCCGTGTGAAGCGCTGCCAGCACTCATGATCCAGGCAGGCGTAGCTTTTATTTGAAAATAAACTGGGCCTTTCCAGCCTTTGTAAAGAAAAACCTGAAAATGTGAGCAGCCGTACAGCGGGCTGGGTGTCTGAGGCAGCAGATAAAGTGAGCCCTCTGTTTATAATCTCTGCAGCTCTCCTGGTATTTCAGCTGCTCTGGTGCCTGGGAAGGCAGACACAAACTTGGACTGTGTGGGATTAGTGATGCTGCCTGTGAGATGTTGTCTCTATGAGAGCTATCCTTTTACATTTAATTTGGAAATTTGCTGGGTTAGTGGTTATTGCATCTTACATCACCGTCTTTATTTCATTTGCTTCATTTCCCCAGGGCTGAGCTTTGCTAAGAAAGTGTCCACCTGCAGGAAAGCACCGCAGGACCAGGTGTGGGGAGGAGCTCTGCTGAGCATCTTCCAGGGCAGGTGAGCATTGATGGACCCCCCACAGGCTCCTAAAGTATATTTAATTCATATGAGCATCCATAAATCTGCTTCTCTGAACTGTCCTGACTAAAAAATAGGACTAGAAATCTCAGAAGAAGGAACATTTCTCACAAGAACATCTGCATCTGCTCCTCAAATCTGAGAGATGAAGGCATGAGGAGCCCTGGCCAGGAGCTCCACAACAGGGATTGATCTGAGGCTTCTTCAGATTGTATTCAGCTGCTAACGAGTTCAGGGCTCAATTAGCAGGAGTTTAGGTGGAAGGGGCAGTGTGGGGATGAGGATACTGGGATGGATAGAGGTGTTATGTGCCCTGCTCCCAGTTAGACCTCAGAGGAGCTTCAGCAAACCCCAGCAATTGAGAGGGATGTTCAGTGGAGATCAGGGATGTGCTTTGTGCTGGCCTGGACCTGCTGTGTGTTGCGGCGTTCGTTTTAGATGCAAAGCTGTGGGTTTGCAGGAAGTTCTGGGCATGTACTTTTGGCCCTGATTATTTATGATATGCTTAAAATTTGGAGTTTTCTCATGCAGGATTGAAACATTGTGCAAATATGCCAATTTACACATCATTTTCTATGGGAAGCCGAATTGTTTCATTTCAGTGGTCTCGTTTCATTTCAGTGGTGTCCTAAATCTCTTGTTTCAAGATAGTAAATCTGCATTTTTTTCTCTGTTATTGTTATGCTTCATTTCTTTTGATCAATTTTATTATAACATAATTCACGTTGTCTCATACTTCAGGTTTCGTATCGCAATGTTTAGGATCATCTAAACAGCATTTTTACTTTATCAGGATGATAAGTTTTGAAATTAGTGAACTCGGATGATATAGCTGTGTTGAAACAAGCTATCTTGCAGCATCCAATATAGAAAACGTTCAGAATTAGTTCTTTGCTGGTACTATTATTATTATTATTATTATTAT
>NW_010188501.1:0-2825 GCF_000695765.1 Mesitornis unicolor
ACCCTGGCCAGCGGTCTGGGGCTCTGGCTGCGGCCGACGGGCGGGCCGGGACTTACACTCTGGGTGATGAGGGCATCTTACCAGAGATAAGGCGGCCTGCGGGGTGCCGCAGGCACGGTCGGGTATCGGTGTCAGCTCCGCCCCCCGCGGTGGGGGAGCCTCTTGTACCGTTTTTCTCTTCTTTTGTTAACTTAGAAAGATAGATATGAGCTGGAGCTGTCAGCAAAGTCTGGCACCTGATTTTCAAGGTAAACAGCACAGAACAGTTGAGGTTGGGAGGGACCTCCGTAGGTCATCTGGTCTACCCCCCCTACTCAAGCAGGGCCACCCAGAGCTGGTTGCCAAGGTCCGTGTCCAGATGTTTTTTTTGTGTATCTTCAAGGGGGCAGACTCCACTACTTTCCTGGGTAACCTGTGCCAGTGCTGGGTCACCCTCACAGTAAGAAAGCGTTTCCTCATGTTCCTGTGTTTTGGGTTGTGCCCGTTGCCTCTGGTCCTGTTACTGGGCACCATGGAAGGTGTTTGGATAGCGGAGTTCTTTAAGGATAGGGCTTTGCCACTTCTCCTATATGCTTAAAAAATTGTTGGGGAAAGCGCTTTCCGATCTGTAACTTTTAATGAAAGATTGGTACTGGAGTAATACAGTAATATGTTTTTTGCTGGAAAATTGTTTGAACAATATGAATTATCTGGCATCCCCCCTCTTGTCAAATAGTGAAGAAGTGGAGAGGGTAAAAGGAGTTTTTATCAGGTCAGAACACATAAGAAAATCCACGAATTTGCCTATTGAATAGACATTTGTTCTTTGTTCTGGAGTAGTGGTTATTTAAAGTAATTCGGTTATCAAGAAATTCAAATCCACTTGAAATCCTCTGCAACCACAGCTACTGAAACATGGCTGTATTTTAAAATCTCTTTAACAAATAAATCTTCATCACAGCTGACTTTTTCCTGAAGTGGAAATACTATAAAAATTATATTTTTGTCACAGACCTTGTGGGTGTGACTAACAAACCCTTGATCTTATGAGACAGGGAAATGTGTTGACTTTGCGTGACAGTATACGATGCTATTGTAGACTTTGTTTTGCTACACTTGTGTATATTGTACAAGTTTTGATAGAACTGGTTTATGCTGGTTGATATAACTTTTTGAAAAACATATTACTGTTACTTGCTTATGTTTACTTTCACTAGTTTGAAGTATTTAAAAAATGAAGTAGTGTTTGTAGTAGTGTTTTGTATTTTGTACAGGAGTTGAATTTTCTCTTGGAATACAGATGTGCTTAGCAATACCTTATTGCTCATTGATCATCTTTAAATTCAGTCTTTTAAAGTAGACTAGTTTCGCTTATAAAGTTTGAATGTGATTATCAGATACTTTTCAAAACCTTTCTTGTAACCAGTCTTTTTAACCAGGATAGAACAGAGGCGTGTCAGATAGTTGCTATCAGATGGCAGTGGTGACTTTTTGTTTAAATACGTGTTTACATCTTTCCAGTATTTTGAAAGCAACCTCCAGTCTTGATTGTTTTATTAAAAAAAATTACCCTAAATACAAGGTTTGGAAATGGCCTTTGCCTTGAGTGCCTAACATGGAAAGGAATGACTTGCCTATCTGCAGTTTTCTGTATGTCTTACAGCGTTCTCTTGTAACTGTTGGAACCATAGGGACCTCCTTTTGTGCAAACTTTTTTAGTTCTGTTTATTACAGTTTTCAAAATAAGAATGTCTGCCTCTCTATCTTTAATGCTCTTTTTGTGTCTTTTAATATGTTTTTGTTACACTATTTGATCTGTGATATAAAGTACCAAAAAATAAGGTAATCTATTGGAATGTTTCTCATCTGGATAATGGGAGTTCTGCTAAGAGAAGTAGAATAAATGTTCCCAGATAAATAAGGAACAGCTGAAAATCGGTCACACGGGAACTTCAGGAATTGGAGAAGAGGTGTGGGTGTAGACTACGTATGGGAACTTAGATTTGTTATTTCTTTCTGCCTCTTACTATCAGAAATTAATATTTTGGAGGCTCATTTCAAGTGTTTTGAAAGGTTGTTCTTGAGACGGAATCCTGGTTAACTCAGTCCCAATAGAAAGAACAGTTAAAATTATTTAGCACTTCGTGTGATGCGTGATTTGTGATCTCTAATGTTTATGAGGTATGTTCATTTAGTGAGCAATTACAGTAAGGTGTCATAAAGGATAGGTAGCGGTTGTATTACTGTGCAGCGTGAATAAAGGAGGTGATCTGACTTGATTTACATTTTTATGTCAACATAAACTATAAAAATGTGTGAGAATAGGAAACTGACTTATGTTGGTCTTTTAAAATAAATTTTGTGTGTGTGTCTCTTCTGTATTGCACATTTCTTTCCATTCTAATTTGGAAGAATGGTATTTCCTTTTCTTAAGGGTGAAATACTGCGTGTTTCCATATCTGATTTGCACATGTCCAGATTTCAGCAGCACTGTAATTATTTCCTTTTCCAGTTAACTGCAAGATCTGCCACAGTATTGCATGTTGGGAAGGGAGCTTTAGTATCTGAAAATAGGAGGATATGCATTAAAAAGAAGGTGACAATCTTGTTCATAGTGTGATGAAAAGCATGATTTTTATGTAAGTCACTGTGATCTTTACCTATTAAAAACAAAACAAGAAAAGGAAGTCTTCTCAGTAACGCTAGTGTTTGTTGACCAAATCTGGTATTTATTTTATATTTGTATAAATGATAACAGCTCACACAATATAAAAATATGGGGGAGAGCTATGAAAAAAAAAGGTGATATTTGGAAATTTTAATGATATTTTATAATTAATATATAA
>NW_010188502.1:0-1759 GCF_000695765.1 Mesitornis unicolor
CTCACTGAGGGAGAGGTGCTCTTTCTCACTTATGACTTTTCTGAGAGCAAACCATGACTTTTAGTGCATGATATTGGTGGGTGATAACTGAGTGGTTTGCTCTGAGTTACACATTTCTTTGGACTGGGCAAGCAGATGAAGTGTTTTATTTCTATATAACACTGTTATATTTCTATATAAGACTGAAAGGATGATCAGAGCTGCTAAATTAGGCGACCAGCGCGGGGATTTTTATGATTAGTTATTTCAAATTGTCTTCTGGGGAATATCTCTTGTGCTTATTTTAAAATGTGCTGTTCAAATATCATTCTGTGGCAAGCTCGTTAGCTGGAGCACTCACTGAAAGCTGCTATGAAAGCAATGTGCATCCACACTCAGAGGACATGAAAAATTACTCCTAACTCTTATTCTGTGGTATTCCCCTGATCTCAACGCATTCAATGGGCTTGTCTGGTTTATTTATTTGAGGATGTTTGTTATTGGTTTTAGATAAGGGAATGTGAGACCATGGAAATCCCAGGATCCCAGACTGGTTTGGGTGAAGGGACCTTTAGAGCCCATCTTGTCCACCCCTGCAGTGACAGGGACATCCCCAACCAGCTCAGGGTGCTCAGACCCCGTCCAACCCAAATGTCTGCAGGGATGGGGCCTGCAGCACCTCTGGGCAACCTGGGCCAGGGCTTCACCACCCTCAGTGTTACCATTTCTTATATCCAGTTTAAATCTCCCCCCCCACACCTTAGCTCAAAGCCATCACTGCTTGTCCTGTCATGACAGGCCTTGCTAAAAAGATCGTCCCCATCTTTCTTGTAGCCCCTTCAGGTCCTGGAAGGCCACAGTAAGGTCTCCCTGGGGCCTTCTCCTCTCCAGGCTGAACACCCCCAGCTCCCTCAGCCTGGCCCCACAGCAGAGCTGCTCCAGCCCTGAGCATCTCCATGGCCTCCTCTGGGCTCCAACAGCTCCACATCCTCCTTGTGCTGAGGGCCCCAGAGCAGAGATGAGCAAATTGGGGCATAAACTGAGATTCAAACACCTCCTCTGTGCTTATTCAATGTATCTGTTGTGCAGAGTTGAGGATTTAAATGCATCTGAGCCTTGAAGGATGTTTTGGTGGGTGCATTTTGAGATCCCATCCGATGTGGTGCTTGGAGGTTACAGCGTGGTGTGTGCTGTGACGTTACATTGCTGCCCATCTGGGATCCCTGCAGCCTGTTCAAAGACCTGTGAGTAAAACCTGAGCTGCTGATAACCACTTTACAAATGAAAAACTTGATTTTATTTGATGGCAGATGACTTGAGAAGAAAATGGAAGGCAAAGCACAGACCAGAATAAATTTCATTAGTACAGTAGATGTGGTAGAATAATTACAATTTCTGGGAGAGCATTGGGAGCAGCATAAGAAGGCTGGAAAAGAAATAGCAGCTTAAATGTTGATTGTCTGGTTGGGGTGATAGTAAAGTCAAGAGAGCCGTTTCCAGTCTAAAATCCCTGTATCCAATACTAAAAAGCATTAAAGCCTAAATAAGGATTTGAATACAAATGTCTTCAACTCCGGCTCACCACAAAATTAAGGGATCTGTTCCAGGAAATGCAGAATCCGCATGGACAGACCCCCCTAGAGCCCCCCAGGCCTTTGAAGCGTAAGGTTTAATTTGGGATTAAAATAAAAGAATAAAAGAGAAAATAAAAGAATACAAAATAAAATAAAATAAATAAAACAAAATAAGTAAAGAAAATAAAGAAAATAATAAAATAATA